>NC_080716.1:28314900-28479900 GCF_019097595.1 Hemibagrus wyckioides | reverse complement strand
GTTTAGCGGAGGCAACTCTGGTGCTACTGTGGCGAAACCCGTAGGGGACAAAGCAGAAACATCCGATACTGTGAAGAGTGACAGAGATGGGTGAGACGGCATCCGAGCCCCCCTTTCAGATAAGCCAAGTGGAGGAACTAGAAAGCAGTCTCAATGCTGACATCAGAGATAATGGAGATTCAGATGCTGAGATGGAAGCAGAACCTGTTTTTTAGATCCCCACTAAACGCAAGAAAAGATCTAAAAGTAAGAGCAACAAGCAGGCTAAAAAACACGAGTCAGATGTGGAAGAAAGTGATGGTGGCTCCACAGACTCAAGTTGGTCACAGTGTTCACAATCAAATGAAAGGGAGATGGTCTACACTGCAGAAGGAATTTCAGCGTTTTTGAGAAACACCAAGGGTAAAAGGTTGGTAAATGTTGTTGAATATTTCCCTGATACTGAACAGTTTGTCCAGGATGTTAAGAAGTTAATGCGGTGTGGAGTGTTTGAGCAAACTGAAATTTATCATCTGAAGGCCATAGTGACTAAAATCAAAAAGAACAATGAAGGTTCTTTGTAGACTGCTGAGCTCTGTTACACTAAAACCACTGATTAATTGCACTATGTGGGTGATTTTTTTAAAAAATTTTTTACTATTTAATAATGAGCGCTATCACTGCTGTAACCCTCAACATCAATGGTGCCAGGGACCACAGAAAGAGAGCAGCAGTGTATGAGATGGTGAGACACAAGCCCGCAGATGTTGTTTTCCTGCAGGAAACGCATAGCGATCCCGGAAACTCCTCGGACTGGGCGAGTGAGTGGAAGGGACTTGTGTTTTTAAGTCACAATACCTCTCTTAGCGGTGGTGTTGCGCTTTTATTTTCAGTCTTTTAACCCACAGTCTTATGATGTTGATGAAGTTGTAGAAGGCAGTCTTTTAAAAGTGCGAGCGTTTTATGAGAAAGAGGTTTTTGTTTTTATTTGTGTGTACGCTCCCACCCTAAGTGTGGAGAGAATGGTGTTCTTAGACATTTTAAGCACCGTCATTGGTTCTTGTGGTCAGAGTGAAGTTTTAATCATTGGTGGGGATTTTAACTGCACTGCAGATGTTTTAGATAGGAACCATTTAGAACCTCATGCTGCCTCTCGCAAACGCCTGTGTGAGTCTATAACGACACATGACCTGAGTGATGTTTGGAGGAATTTCCACAAAACAGAGAGACAATACACCTGGTCCCATTGTAAAGAGAACCTCCTCTCACTAGCCAGGCTTGATTGTTTTTATACTTTTAAACATCAGCTGAATATTTTTAGGTCATGTGTTATTTATCCTGTGGGTTTTTCAGATCATTTTATGGTACAGTGCACTTTTAAGAAAAATAATGTAAAGCCACGTAGCGCATACTGACATTTTAATGTGGCACTTTTAGATGATGTTAATTTTAGAGAGAGTTTTAGTTTCTTTTGGAATGTTTTTAGGCTCCAGAAGCTGACTTTTACATCACTGCAAGATTGGTGGGATGTGGCGAAAGTGCATATTCAAATGTTTTGTCAACAGTGCGCTCACAATGTGACTAAGGACATCACCAGATCACTTGGAGCTCTAGAGATTGAGGTAGTGGAACTCCAGGGTTTGGTGGAGTTCACAGGAAATCAAGGCCATATTGAGGCTCTCAAAAAGAAAAAACATGCGTTGGGCGAGTTGTTGGACACAACAGTACAGGGGGCGCTGGTCCGCTCGTGCTTTAAAAGTGTAACGGAGATGGACGCTCCTTCCGAGTTTTTCTTTAGTCTTGAGAAGAAAAATGGACAGAAAAGGTTTATACATGCTTTGCGAACAGACTCAGGGGAGCTTGTTACTGATCCTACTGAAATTCGCAAGCAGACAGTCAGCTTTTACTCAAAGCTGTATGAGAGTGAGCTCGCAGCTGTGCCAGAGGTGGAGGAAGATTTTGTCGGGAATCTTCCTAAAGTAACTGAGGAGTCAGCTAGGGAACTGGACAGGGAGCTGACCCTTGAGGATTTGGAGGTTGCAATTAACAGCATGCAGAATGGGCGGTCATCTGGTATTGATGGGCTTTCAGTCGAGTTCTTCAAGGCTTTCTGGTCAGTGACAGGGCAGGACTTGCTGGAAGTGCTGAGGGCGAGTGTATATGAAGGCAGACTGCCTCTGAGTAGCCACAGAGCAGTCCTGACCCTACTCCCAAAGAAAGGTGATCAGACTGACCTCAGGAACTGGCGCCCTGTCTCCTTACTCTGCACAGACTGTAAGGTGCTCTCAAAAGCATTGGCAACAAGACTAGGGAAGGTAATGGAGCAAATCGTCCACTTTGACCAGACGTACTGTGTGCCTGGCAGGTCTATCCACGACAATGTACACTTGATTCGTGACGTTTTGGACGTCTCAAGACTACTGGGGCTGAAGACTGGTCTTATTTTCATGGATTAGGAGAAGGCTTTCGACCGGGTTGAACACCAGTATTTGTGGAGGGCGTTAGAGAATTTTGGGTTCAACTCCGGGTTCAACGCCATGATCCAGGTGCTGTACAGTAACATTGAGAGCGTACTGAAAGTTAACGGTGGTTTATCTGTGCCTTTTAAAGTGTATAGGGGTATTAGGCAGGGCTGCTCTCTGTCTGGCATGTTATACACCCTGGCTATCGAACCTTTACTATGTCAGATAAGAAGTAAGATTGCTGGTCTGTCTATACCAAGGTGTAATAGCCCATGCTGTGTTTCTGCCTATGCCGATGATGTTGTTGTGATGGTGAATGATCAGAGAGACATTGACATTTTAACTGACATCATAAGAAAGTTTAATATGATATCATCTGCAAAAGTAAACTGGAACAATGTGAAGCCATTTTAGTTGGGGATTGGAAAGGTGGGGAACCATGTCTCCCAGATAATGTAACCTGGAAAACAGGTGGTTTTAAGTATTTGGGAGTGTACCTGGGAGACAGCAGCTATGTTAAGAAAAACTGGGAAGGCATAAGTGAGAAGATAAAAGGACGTCTTAACAAATGGAAATGGCTCGTTCCAAAGATGTCATATAAGGGCGGAACTTTGGTTATAAACAATCTAGTTGCTTCAATGTTATGGCACAGACTGGCCTGTATTGACCCCTCTCAAAAACTTCTAGCAGACCTGCAGGCCATGATGGTGGACTTTTTTTGGGACAAACTGCACTGGTTACCACAAAGCATCCTGTACTTACCCAAGGAAGAGAGCAGACAAGGACTTATCCACATATCCAGCAGGACTGTGGCGTTTCGTCTTTGTCATGTACAGAAGCTCCTCACTGGCCCTGTGAACCTCTCATGGAGAGCAGCTGTGTATAGAATACTACACACAGTGGGAGGATGGGGTCTGGACAGGTCACTGTTTTTAATGGACACAAAGCAACTAAGCCTAGCTGGTTTACCAGCTTTTTATCAACGGGTTTTTAAAGTTTTTAACCATTTTAGGTTGCAGAAGGAGAACTGTTCATCACTGTACTGGCTTCTCAATGAACCTCTCATCCATGGCGCTCGGCTGGATGTCACCAGCAGGATCTCTCCAGCCCTAACCAGAGCATTGATCTCCACGAGGACTGTGACACTGCGACAGTTGGTGCAACTGTCAGGACCGGACTTTACCCACTTGAACCAAGTAGCAGCACGGCTAAGGGTGAGGTCTGTAAGTGTGGTTGCACAACTTTTACAGAGGTGGAGGTCAGCACTCGCATCTGAGGAGCGCATGTGGCTCAGGGACTACTGCGCTGGTGTGCTCAGCTCTGAGGAAGGTGAGCCCAATCCAGTTCTTTCGCTTGTACCTAATCTGTCAGAGGTCTCAGGTCCCCTCCTTGGAGATGGGGAAAAACAGCTATAGGCCTTAACACAGACTCGGGTAAGAGCCTCTACAAACTGTGTGTTAAAGTGTACAATAAGAGATGGTTAGACGGGAGGGTAGACACGCCCTGGCACAGTGTCCTTGGGCTGAATGATGATGTAAAGCCAGAGTGGCGAACGTTGTACAAACCACCGTTAACTAAAAGAACAGGTGACCTGCAGTGGAAAATACTGCATGGCATTGTCTCTGTTAATACTTTTATCTGTATTTTAAACCCAGAGGTCACACATGAGTGTCCTTTTTGTTTACAGAGGGAGACAGTGTTTCATGCTTTTATGAACTGTTTTAGACATTGCCCACTTTTTAATGTTTTAGCGAGTGTCTTTGAATTTTTTATCACGGTTTTTACCCCACAGGGTTTTATCCTTGGTTTTAAATACCCCAGAAAAGAAAAGTGTCAACTGGTCAATTTTATCCTGGGCCAGGCGAAACTGGTCATCTACACCAGCAGAAAAAACAAAGTGACACAGAACACACAACATGATGTTACTGTAATTTTTCAGAGACTGGTCAAAACAAGAGTCTTTGTTGATTTCAACTTTTATAAAAGTATGAATGACCTTGAAAAGTTCCAGCTGATGTGGTGTTATGGGGGAGCCGTGTGCACTGTTTTAAATGATGAGCTGCTGTTTACACCTGAGTTCAGATGAACTGTTTTTAACCTCCTGTGTATTTTAGTAGTTTTTAACTAGGTTTTTGATGTGCCGTGCCATGTATGTATGTATGTATGTATGTATTTATTTATTTATCTTTAATGGTAATGTGCGGCTAAAGTGAACAAATAATTGGATTTAATAAATGACCATCAAAAGTCAAAGTCTCTCTCTTTCTCTCTCTCTCACACACACACACACACATTGAGTATTTTAAATCCTTAGAAATAATCAGTGCATTAATCCTGTTGTAACTGGAGTAACTGTAGCTGTGTTTAATTGTACTTTAGTGAAGGAAGGAATTCCTACTTCATCCTTGCCTGAAGAAAATAAAGGTATGTAAGTGCATCTCTGTCTCTGTCTTTCTCACACACTGATTATTTTGGCTGATTGTCTACTTTTAGGTTAAATATCAGCCACACATTTTAATATTAAAGCTAAAAAGTTTACTGAATTGGCTTTCATTGTATTTCTTTAGGAAATTTGCTTTCCCGTCAGACTCCAGCTCCTAGATTGAGTACAGTTGATCAAGGTAAGTATTTCTCTCTCTCTCTCTCTCACACACACACACACACACACACACACACACACACACACACACACACTTTGTTCATTTGATGTCACTCTAAACAGGAAAGGAAGCAGTAGTATTTTGACTAACACCAAGTTGGCAAGCAGGAAGTTCAATAGGCTGAATTGGCTTTCATTGTATTTCTTTAGGAAATTCCCTTTCCCGTCAGCCTCCAGCTTCTAGATTCAGTACAGTTGATCAAGGTAAGTATCTCTCTTTCTCTCTCTTTTTCTCTCTCTCTCTCTCTCTCTCTCTCTCTCTCTCTCTCTCTCTCTCTCACAAACACACACACACACCTACATAGCCACAGCTAAAACTGTGCGCGTTTGTGTTTCTGTAGAATGGGACCATTCTGAAAAGGCTCCTAAACCCATGGGTTTTAGAGATAGTATTAGAAGACCTTATCAGACTTGTAAGTATCTTCCCTCTCTCTCTCTCTCTCTCTCTCTCTCTCTCTCTCTCTCTCACACACACACATACACAAACACACACACACACACTTTGTTCATTTGATGTCACTCTAAACAGGAAAGGAAGCAGTAGTATTTTGACTAACACCAAGTTGGCAAGCAGGAAGTTCAATAGGTGTTTTATTGCCTGTCTGGGGCAGGGGCATTTCTAGAGTTTGATTAAGTATGATTAAGGATAGTCTCTCTCTCTCTCTCTCTCTCTCTCTCACACACACACAAACACACATTCAGTATTTTAAATCCTTAGAAATATTCAGTGCATTAATCCTGTTGTAACTGGAGTAACTGTAGCTGTGTTTAATTGTACTTTAGTGAAAGAAGGAATTCCTACTTCATCCTTGCCTAAAGAAAATAAAGGTATGTAAGGCGGAGCGGAAAGTGAAACCAAACTAAACGTCATGACGGCCAGCGAATAGGAACGAGAATTTAATTTGGGGAAGGAAGTGAGGTAGTGATATACAGCGGTCTAGGAACAAAATGTGGGGTTTTCCATCTGAGGGAGGATCAGAGGAAGAAGCCGCGAGTGTCCAGGGTGGTGGCTGCACCAGTAGCAGCTGAGCACAAACTCACGCAGAGGTACAGCTGGAGTAAAAGCCGGAGGGTCGCCGAGATCATTATCCGAGCACCGGACCAGCACAAAGTCGCCTGTTGTCTCAGGAGTGAATGGAAAGTGCCTTTACCTGGGTATGCTTATCCTCTACCTAACATCACTGAGATTTTAGGGTCGCTCTCAGGAGCAGTTATCTTTTCCAGTATTGACCTGAACAGTGGTTACTGGCAGGTGACGATGGACCCTGAGAGTAAATCTAAGACTGCCTTCATCACCTCCTCTGGGTTATACCAGTTTAATGTGATGCCTTTTGGACTGAAAAATGCTCCAGCAACATTTCAGAGGTTGATGGAAACTGTTCTTGGAGAATTGAGAGGGAAAATATGTTTTGTATACATTGATATCATTGTATACTCCCCATCTCTGAACCAGCATTTCCAGGATCTCCAAACTGTCCTTTCCAGACTGCAAACTGCTGGTTTAACCATCAACCTGAAAAAGAGCTAATTCTGTCTGACATTCCTTGGTCATGTGGTGAACATCAAAGGCATTACAGCAGACCCAAGTAAAGTGGAAGCCATACGTTCTTACCCTGTGCCCACCAACCTGAAAGAAGTTCAGTGTTTTCTAGGACTTTCAGGATGGTACCACAGATTTGTGCCCAACTTCTCTCAGGTCGCTAAACCTATCAATGCGCTGAAGAAAAAGGGTCGCCCATTTCAGTGGACACAGCAGTGTCAGGAAGCTTTTGACCAGTTGAAAGCCTGATCTGCAACGAACATTTGTGGTCTATACTGATGCCAGCGACACTGGACTCGGTGCAGTTTTGGCCCAAAGGAAAAACAGTGGTCTGGAGGAGGTAATCGCCTATGGGAGTAGGACATTGAACAAAGCAGAGGTAAACTATTCCGTGACAGACAAAAGAATGCTTGGCAGTAGTGTGGGCACTAGAAAAATGGCAACATTATCTTGAACCCAAACTATTTACCGTTGTTACTGATCATTCAGCTTTACAGTGGGTGATGAATTCCACTAAGACTACCAGCCGACTGATTCGATGGGCTCTCCGCCTGCAGAGATTTGATTTTGTGGTGGAATACCGCAAAGGAAAACTGAACATGGCACCTGATGCACTTTCCCGCATGCACTCCAGACCTCAATGCCATCTTTACATATCTATGATTATTGTATGTAATAGGTGGCATTTGACGGCAATCCGGGTCATTTGGTTAATCATTTAATTATTTTGACAGGTTAACCCCTGTCTGGTGCCCGAACTAGTATTACTTTAGTTAAAATGTTCAATTGGGTGTTGCCACCGTTACAACACATGATTGTCCTTTTTGTTCACAGAGAGAAACAGTTTTTCATGCTTTTATTCACTGCTCCAGGTTATTTCTACAGTTTGCGTTTTTACAGAGCATTTTAAGGTCTTTTAATATTGGTTTTAAGTATGTCAGGAAACACCGGGTTAAGGTGCCAACTGATCAATTTCATATTTGGTCAGGCCAAAATGGCAATATACCTGAGCCGGAAAAACCGAACTGCACAAAACACTGACTGTGATGCCATAAAAATTCTGAAAAGGTTGATGAAATCTAGAATTTTAACTGATTTTAATTTTTACAAAAGTATGAATGACTTGGATGTATTTAAATGTGTGTGGTGTGGTGATAATGTTTTGTGCTCTGTTGCAGAAGGGAAACTTAACTTTGCAGCAGAGCTAAACTAATCACTCATATTTAAAATAATTTATTGGCATTATTTTAATACGTATTTATTTATTTATCTATTTATTTAATTAAGTCACTGTGACTCATGTGACCTGTGAAAATAAAGATGCGTAAAAAGTAAAAAAAAAAAAAAAGTCTCACACACAGACACACATTCAGTATTTTAAATCCTAAAAATATTCAGTGCATTAATCCTGTTGTAACTGGAGTAACTGTAGCTGTGTTTAATTGTACTTTAGTGAAAGAAGGAATTCTTACTTCATCCTTGCCTGAAGAAAATAAAGGTATGTAAGTACATCTCTTTTTCTCTGTCTGTCTCTGTCTTTCTCACACACACTGATTATTTTGGCTGATTGTCTACTTTTAGGTTAAATATCAGCCAGACATTTTAATATTAAAGCTAAAAAGTTTACTGAATTGGCTTTCATTTTATTTCTTTAGGAAATTTCCTTTCCCGTCAGACTCCAGCTTCTAGATTCAGTACAGTTGATCAAGGTAAGTATCTCTCTCTCTCTCTCTCTCTCTCACACACACACAAACACACATTCAGTATTTTAAATCGTAAAAATAATCAGTGCATTAATCCTGTTGTAACTGGAGTAACTGTAGCCGTGTTTAATTGTACTTTAGTGAAAGAAGGAATTCCTACTTCATCCTTGCCTAAAGAAAATAAAGGTAATTGCATCTCTTTCTCTGTCTTCCTGTCTTTCTCACACACTGATTATTTTGGCTGATTGTCTACTTTTAGGTTAAATATCAGCCACACATTTTAATATTAAAGCTAAAAAGTTTACTGAATTGGCTTTCATTGTATTTCTTTAGGAAATTTCCTTTCCCGTCAGCCTCCCCCTCCTAGAGTCAGTACAGTTGATCAAGGTAAGTCTCTCTCTCTCTCTCTCTCTCTCTCTCTCTCTCTCACACTCACACTCACACACACACACACACACACACACTTTGTTCATTTGATGTCACTCTAAACAGGAAAGGAAGCAGTAGTATTTTGACTAACACCAAGTTGGCAAGCAGGAATTTCAAGAGGTGTTTTATTGACTGTCTGGGGCAGGGGCATTTCTAGAGTTTGATTAAGTATGATTAAGGATAGTGTCTCTCTCTCTCTCTCTCTCTCTCTCTCTCTCTTTCTCACACACAAACACACATTCAGTATTTTAAATCCTTAGAAATAATCAGTGCATTAATCCTGTTGTAACTGGAGTAACTGTAGCTGTGTTTAATTGTACTTTAGTGAAAGAAGAAATTCCTACTTCATCCTTGCCTGAAGAAAATAAAGGTATGTAAGTGCATCTCTGTCTCTGTCTTCCTGTCTTTCTCACACACTGATTATTTTGGCTGATTGTCTACTTTTAGGTTTAAATATCAGCCACACATTTTAATATTAAAGCTAAAAGGTTTAGGAAATTCCCTGTCCCGTCAGCCTCCCTCTTCTAGATTCTCTCTCTCTCTCTCACACACACACACACACACACACACACACACACACACACACACACACACACACACTCGCACACACCCCTACATAGGCACAACTATAACTGTTTGCATTTGTGTTTCTGTAGAATGGGATCATGAACAAGATCATAAACCCATGAGTATTAAAGATAGGATTAAATGACTTGATCAGGCTTGTAAGTGTATCTCTCTCTCTCTCTCTCTCTCTCTCTCTCACTCACACACACACACACACACACACACACACACACACACACGTTATTATTAATACAGGTTATTATTATTAAAAGTAGCCACTTCACACAGTCACACAGGTTTGTGTTTTAACAATTAACCCTCTTCTTATCCATGTGAGCACATGAGTGAATAAACTAATATGCAGATTAGTTTGGTTAAAACAAAAGAAAGAAAGAGTTTCACATGAATGTGTTTTATAGAAAACCCATAGACATTGTTTACCCAACAATATATATCCTGTTTTCTGCAACTGTAACAAAATAAATTGGATTTATGTTATGTTACCATTAACTAATTTAATTAGCATAGTAACTGATGTTTCTTCTGTTAAGACAAATGCAGCTTAGGTAGCAGTAGCTAGCTAATATACAGGCTTATGTTTAATGAATTTGTAAAGTATACATGATATACGAATGGAAGGTAAGGAGGATGAACACTTTGGACTGGTGAAGGACGTGTTCTGTGCTGACTGTGGTGAAGATGTTCAGTGGCTGCTAGTTAGGCACCAATGATATGTGCAGCCTCTGCAGGGATTTTCTTTCAGACACCTGAGTTTGTCAGGATGCTACTAATGGTTTAGTGATTTAAAAAAAAACCTGTTATGATCTCAGGAGGCATGAATTTACTTCAGTCTCCTCAGGAAGGAAAGACACTGTTGCTTTCATATTGAGAAAATAGAATCGATATCAACAAAAGCTTCGTGTCAGCTTTCACAGTAATAAATTATCTATCTGTATATGAAGTGTGAGAGTTCTCAGTCTCCTTATGGAGCACTCAGTAACTGAACAGTAACTGATGTAACATGACCATTTAAAAGTACTTCACACATCACCAACCAAATACTTTTACCACAAAACATCTTGTTCCAAAAAGACATGGATAAAATATAATAGTTATTGTTCATGGATATTTACATTTAGATTCATGGCATTTGGCCATATCCAGAGCGACATACAAACATGCTTTAAAAACTATTAATTAATACACTATGAAACTATAAATCATAGCTTTGTTACAGCACATATAATTCAGAGTTCATTTAGTTCATTTTGTAGAATTAAACATTTTTAAACCATGATTTATGATGGTACATGACTTTTTATGTCATTTTAGTGAGTAGTTTGACTGGTTTATTAAATAAGACTGATTATAATCAAGACTTTGAGATAGAGTCCTACTTTTTTCAGGTCGTCAACAAGACATTCTCAAAGACAGTCTTTAATTTATTAATTAATTTAATTTTAGAGATTATGTTTAACGTTAGACATTATTATAACTCCAACTTTACTCTTTTCTCTTTTCCCTCATTTAGGAGCTGGCAAATATGAGAAACCTGAAACTCTCACTCTACAGCCTTCAGTCTCTCTCTGTCTCTCTCTCTATCAATCTATCTATTCTTATAAAAAAATATATATATATCTTTTTTTTTTTTTTCTCAAGTGCATACTGTGGAATTAAACAGTTGGTTCAGCAAGTGTAGATTGTGTTATTCTGACCCAAAAACGTTTAACAATGTATTTTGCCAAGACAAAATTAAAGGTTTGCTTATAGCTTTTAACAAATTAAATATGTTAATTTGTTTAGTTTTATTCATTTGTCATCATCAGTTGATCAATTTTGATTTTGTTTGAATTGTGATTGTTATACTAATGATTAATTTATCTGTAATCATTAGTGTTGCATAATCCAAATGTATTGGTTCACATGTTCTAATAAAAATATACAATAAAAACCATCTGTGATTTACAGGCTTACGAGGTTTTTGTAGCATTTATTTTAGATTATAAAATAGTTGGTCTGCTAGTTGGTCTGCTAAAACCCATTTAAAATCCACTGCGAAAAAGATATCAAATAAAGAAATATCATTAACAGTCATTACAAACTAATACTGCTTTACATACATACAAGCTAATGTCTTCTTTGCACACTATATTCTCAGTTAAGTTTGATGTCAAGAGTCAAGGCAATAAGCTTTTATTATCATTTTAACCATATATAGCTGATTCAGTAGAGTGTAATGAAAAAACATTCCTCTAGGACCATGGTGCTATGTAAAATAACACAGAGCTAAAGACTAAAAGGTAAGTTGTCCTAGTCACAAAGGTGCATAGTGTGCATAGCTGAATGCAAACAGTGCAAGGCAAAGGACAGTGCAGACAGACAATGCAACAGGACAGATGCATAATATAGTGCCGAACGCTCTGCAGTCTGTATCAACCATTGTGCAAATAAGATGATTTGTAAACAGTAAGAGGATTTTCGTGAACATATGTACACAAATGTAAATGTACTGTTTCCCGCTGCTGGGCTTTGTTGCTGATGTTAAGTGACCAGGTGAGGTTCTCCACCAGGTGAATACCAAGGAATTTGGTGCTCTTGATGATAACCATGGATAATGTGTCGATGTTTAGATGAGAATGGTCTCTTTGTGCTCTTCTGAAGTCAACAACCATCTCTTTTTCATCATCTCAACCCACCACGGTTGTGTCTTCTGCAAATTTAATGATGTGGTTCAAGCTGTGCATTGCTACAGAGTCGTGGTTTAGCAGAGTAAACAGCAGTGGGCTGAGCATGGGAACGATAGTGGTGGTCTTTAGGCATGTAGGAACAACAGCGCTGCTCAGGAAAATGTTAAAGATATCAGTAAACGCTAGTTCTGCGCATAACCTAAGCCAGGAATGTTGCCTGGTCCAGCAGATTTCTGTGGGTTAACTCTAAGTAGAGTTCTCCTCACATCGGACATGGCTAAACAGAGCACCTGGTCATTGGGAGGATGGATGATCATCCTTGCCACCACGTTGTTTTGCACCTCAAACCAAGGTTAAAAGCTGTTCAGCACATCTGGAAGCAAGGCATCACTGTCACAGGCAGGTCAAGTTGTCCTGTAGTTAGTGATGACCTGGATGTCCTAATGGCTCAGGCCAGTTTGGCCCTTGCTGTTCTTAAGGCCACTTTGTCAACGGCTCTGAAGGCAGAGTCTCTGGACTTTAGCAGTGCATGCACTTTTTATTTCACCCACAGACTGGAGCAAGTGGTAATGGTCCTGGAGACAATGATGTAATTTGTGCACTTGCCAATGTAGCTGATCACGGATGCCATGTTTGGTCGGTGGAATGGCCGATGGTTGCAGCCTCCCTAAACATGGGCAAGTCAGTGCAGTTTTACTGGTTTACACCTGCTTCAGAGATTAGAGGGTCTGTATACTGGAATTATCATAACATAAGATGTGTTCTGAGTAGCTGAGGTGGGAATGGTGCTCCATGCAGTACATGCTGGCGATGTTTGTGTAAACATGTTCCAGTGTGTTTGCCCCTCTCATTGCAAAGTCCACATGCTGTTGGAATTTAAGTAGCATCGATTTGAGATTTGCATTGTTGAACTCTCTGGAAATAATAAACAGTCCATCAGGGTGAGCATTCTGCAGATCACTAATAGCCCCATAGAGTTCACAGAGTTGCTCCTTAGCATTAGCACTGGGGGGAATGTACACTCATACAATGAAAACAGTAGTGAAATCCTCTGGTAAATAAAATAGTCTGCACTGTAATGTGTGAGTTGATGAGGCAGAGTCCAGTGAGTGTAATCTGTTTATTAGGGCAAAATCAATAATTGTATCTGTACACCAATCCAGCATAACATTATGACCACTGAGAGGTGAAGCTCCTCATCAAGGTACCTGTTAGTGGGCAGGATATACTAGGCTGCAAGTGAACATTCTGTCCTCAAAGATGATGTGTTAGAAGCAGGAAAAATGGGCAAGTGTAAGGACTGAGCGATTTTGAGAAGAACCAAATTGTGATGGCTAGACGACTAAATCCAGTATCTCCACAACTGCAGTTCTTGTGAGGTGTTCCCGGTCTGCAGTGGTCAGTATCTATCAAAAGTAGTCCAAGGAAGGAACAGTGGTGAACTGCTGACAGGGTCATGGGTGGTCAAGGCTCATTGATGCACGTGGAGAGCAAAGGCTGGCCCATTTGATCGGATCCGACAAACAATCTACTGTTGCTCAAATTGCAGAAGTAGTTAATGCTGGTTCTGATTGAAAGGTGTCAAAATACACAGTGCATCACAGTTGGTTGCGTATGGGGCTGCATAGCTGCAGACCAGTCAGGGTGCCCATGCTGACCCTTGTGGACCACTGAAAGTGCCAACAATAGTCACAGAACTGGCATCACAACTGGACCATGGAGCAGTGGAAGAAGTTGGCTTGGTCTGATGAATCGCAGTTTCTTTTAAATCACGTGGATGGCCAGGTGCATGTGCATTGCACACTAGGGGAACACATGGCAACAGGATGCATTATGGGATGAAGGCAAGTTGGCAGAGGCAGCGTCATGCTTTGGGCAATGTTGTGTTGGGAAACCTTGGGTACTGACATCCATGTGGATCCATGTACCACCTACCCAACCATTGTTGCAGACCATGTACACCAGGTCCAACAAGCTGCCACTCCTGGGCCCCTGTATTCTCAGTTACCACAATGTCCAAATATAAAAGCCAAAATACTTAAAATGCAAACCTTGCATAGCAGTCTGAATGCTCTGAAATTAACAGCATTTATAAAATAAATACTTTTCAAAATTGTTCACTGATTCATCAATTTATCAGTTTGAACTTTTAAACATTATTTTTTTATTATTTTTTTTAATTTTTTATTATTTTTTTTTTTTGTTTTAACCTTGTTTAACCATTACCTTTTTTAAATTTATTTATTAAAATTTATGATTCTTTTAAAATGAGCTACAATACACCATACTGACAATGATTGAAGAGGATGCTCAGAATATTTTTGGTTTAGTATTTTAAATCCTAAAAAAATGAATGCATTGGCCATATTCTTATTAGAGAAATTGTAACTGTGTTTAATTGTGCTTTAGGTGGGGATGACAATCACCTTTTTTCTAGTATCACTAAAGATAAGAGAGAAGGTATGTACATGCATGTCTTTCTCTCTTTCTGCCTGTCAGTCTGTCTGATCCCCCCCCCCTCTCTCACATACACACACACAAACACACTGACACTGTTTTTAATTTGAAATTTAAAAGGTTTAACGTATTGACTTTAATTGTATTTGTGTAGGGAGTTTCCTTTCCCATGGTATTTTCCATTTCACTGCAGTTCCGCGAGGTAAGTCTCTCTCTCGCTCTCTCTCTCTCTCTCTCTCTCTCACATACACACACACACGCACATGCACACATATGCACACTGATACACATCGATGCGGTGTTTAGTTTAAATGTTAAAATGTTTACTGTATTGACTTGTAATTGTTGTATTTCTGGTTGCCTTCCTATGGTTTACAGTAAGGTAATTCTGTATCTCTGTCTCTCTCTCTCTCTGTCTCTCACACACACAAACACACGGATAGTTTTTAATTAATTTTTTTTTTTTTACGCTATTGACTTTATTCTATCTGTGTAGGGAGTTTCCATTCCCGTGTTGCTTTCCCTCCCAGTGAAGTTCAAAATCAGTGCAGCTAATCCACATAAGTCTCTCTCTCTCTCTCTCTTTTACTCTCTTTCACTTTCTCTCTCTCTCATCTCATGCAAACACACATACCAATTGTCTTGGCTGATTGCCAACGTTTGCGGTGTATATTAATCCTAAGTTAAAAGTTTTACTGAATTTACTTTATCGTATTTTTGCAGGAAGTTGCTCATCATCATCCCGTCAATCTCCCCCTCCCAGAATCAGTGAAGTTCATCCACATAAAACTCTCTCTCTCTCTCGTAACTCTCACTCTCCTATTTACAGACATACAGTATTTACTGTAGTCCACCCCAAAAGACAGTGATTTATCAGAAATAGTTACTGGGTCTGTATTTAAAAAAAAAAGTCCATTGGCCATATTCCTATTAGAGAAATTGTATCTGTGTTTAATTGTGCTTTAGGTTTAGCTTTACCTTTTTCTTCTAGTATCACTAAAGATAAGGTATGTACATGCATCTTTGTCTCTTTCTGCCTCTCATTCTGTCTCCCTCTCTCTCTCTCTCTCTCTCTCTCTTTCTCTCTCACACACACACACACACACACACACATTCTGTCCATAAAAATAATGAATAGAACCGGTAACAAAGGACAGCCCTGCCGGAGTCCAACATGCACTGGGAACAAGTCTGACTTACATCTGGCAATGCAATCCAAGCTCCTTCTGCTCTCTCAGAGCACATCCCACAGAATGCCACAAGGGACACAGTTCAATGCCTTCTCCAAGCCCACAAAACACATGTGAACTGGTTGAGCAAACTCCCACGAATGCTCAAGCACCCTGTGGAGGGTACAGAGCTGGTCCAGTCTTTCATGACTAGGATGAAAACCGTATTGTTCCTCCTGAATCCGAGGTTTGATTAATGTTCAGACTCTCCTCTTCAGTATCCTGGAATAGACTTTCCCTGGGAGGCTGAGGAGTATGATCCCCCTATAGTTGGAACACACCCTCCGATCCCCTTTCTTAAAAAGAGGGACCACCTCAGTCGCCCAGTCCAGAGGACCTGTCCCTAACTGCCACAATATGTTGCATGAGACCTAAGGTATTCAGAGTGAATCTCATCTATCCCTGGTGCCTTGCCACAGAGGAGCTGCTGAACTACATCAGTGACTTCAGCTTGGGTGACGGATGAATCTGCCTCTGAGTCCTCAGCCTCTGCTTCCTCTACAGAAGGCGTCAGTGGGATTGAGGAGATCCTTGAAGTTTTCCTTCCATCGTCCGACAATCCCCAGTCAAGGTCAGCAACTCTCTACCTTCACTGTAAACAGTGCTTGCCCCTTCTGAGGTGCTGAATGGTCTGCCAGAATTTCCCCAAGGCCAACCTATAGTCCTTCTCCATGGCCTCACTGAACTCCTCCCAGACCTGAGTTTTTGCTTCCACAACCACCCAGGTTGTGGCTTGCTTGGTCTGCCAGTACTCATCAGCTGCCTCCAGGGTTCCACGAGCCAACCAGGCTCGATAGGACTCCTTCTTCAGCTTGACTGCATCCCTTACTTCCAGTATCCATCACTGGGTTCGGGGATTGCCACCATGACAGGCACCAGAGACCTTACAGCCACAGCTCCAGACAGCTGCGTCAACAATGGAGAAGGAGAACATGTTCCACTCAGACTCAATGTTCCCAACCTCCTTTGGAATCTGGTTGAATCTCTTCCGGAGGTGGGAGTTGATGACCCCCCCTAACAGAGGGTTCAGCAAGACGTTCTCAACACACCCCCACAATACGTTTGGGTCTGCCAAGTCTGTCCGGCATCCTCCTCTGTAAGCGGATCCAACTCGCCACCAGGTGGTGATCGGTTGACAGCTCAGCCCCTCTCTTCACTCGAGTGTCCAAGACATACGGCCGAAGGTCAGATGACACGACCACAAGGTCGATCATTGACCTCCGGCCTAGGGTGTCCTGGTAGCATGTTGTACTGATGTGACCATGAGTAGCACAGAAGTCCAACAACAGAACACCACTTGAGTTCAGATCAGGGGGAGTTCCTCCCAATCACGCCCCTCCAGGTATCACTGTCATTGCCCACATGTGCGTTGAAGTCCCCCAGTAGAACTATGCACCCCTCGCAGGGTCTCCAAGAAGGGTACGCCACACTGCTGTTGGGCCCATAAGCCGAACCAATGGTGAGACACCTATCCCCAACCTGAATGTGCAGGGAAACAACTCTCTTATTTACCAGGGAAAATTCCAACACATGGTGGCTGAGCTGGGGGGCTATAAGCAAGCGCCACCTCTCACCAGTAATAGAGGGTCCAACCTCTCTCAAGGAGTTGAGTTCCAGAGCCCAGGCTGTGTGTGGAGGCGAGCCTACACATGAGGGGATCTGAACCGCTCTTAGTCTGGCCTGTCACCTAGGACCCCATTTGCCTTGAGAGACCCTACTAGGAGCACTAGGACCCCGACAACAAGGATCTTTCGGGTACTCAAACCCCTCCACCACAATAAGGTGGCGGTTCAGGGAGGGGCCCGATACTGTTTTTAATTTTAAATTTAAAAGGTTTAACGTATTAACTTTAACTGTATTTGTGTAGGGAGTTTCCTTAACCGTGGTGTTTTCCATTCCAGTGCAGTTCCGCAAGGTAAGTCTGTCTCTCTCTCTCTCTCTCTCTCTCTGTCTCTCTCTGTTATACACACACACACACACACATGCACACATATACACACTGATGTACACCAATGCAGTTTTTAATTTTAAAGTTAAAAGGTTTGCTGTATCGACTTGTAATTATTGTATTTCTGGTTAGATAGTTTTTTTCACAGATAGTTTTTGATTTATTTATTTATTTTGTACACTATAGACTTTACTCTATTTGTGTAGGGAGTTTCCATTCCCGTGTTGCTTTCACTCCCGAGGTTCAGCAAGGTAAGTCTCTCTCTCTCTCTCTCTCTCTCGTGCAAACACACACACATACACACACATACCAATTGTTCTGGCTGATTGTCTACGTTTGGTGGGAATATTAGCCATGTCTGTTTTTTTTTTTTAATTTACTGAATTGATTTTATTATATTCCTGTAGGAAGTTGCTCATGATCATCTCGTGCAAATACACATACCAATTGTTTTGGCTGTTATTATCCCTGATTTTTTTATTATTATTTCAAAGTTTAAAGTTTTACTGAATTTACTTTATCATATTTCTGCAGGAAGTTGCTCATCATCATCCCGTCAATCTCCCCCTCCCAGAATCAGTAAAGTTCATCCATGTTAGTCTCTCTCTCTCTCTCTCTCTCTCTCTTGTAACTCTCACTCTCTATTTAAAGACATGTCTACTCAAAAGACATGTCTTTAAGTGATTTATCAAAAATAGTTGCTGGGGCACAGCAAATTAAATAAAAAAAAGGAAGTAGTGAGGAATTACATGTAGCAAAGTTAAAACAATTACCACATTTCTCTCTCACACACACACGCACATGCAGCCATAGCCGTAACAGTGTTTATTTATGTTTCTGTAGGGGGGATTCGTAATTCTCACCTTCCTAAGTCTGAAAGAAGAGATGAACTGTCTGGTCAGTGTATCTTTTTGTCTCTTTGTGTTTCTCTACATGTAACATATACCTTGATTTCTGCATTAACAAAATAAATTGGATTCATTTTGTCTGAATTTAGATACTGAATTTAGAACTGAAATTAGATATTATGCCATTATGTTACCATTTAGCTAATTTAGTTAGCATGTTTGGTACTATTTTTTGGCTAATGCAGTATAAGTAGCATTAACTAGCTAAAATACTAATAGACTTTTGTTTAATGAATATATAAATTGTACATGGCATACAAATGGAAAGTAAGGAGGATGAACACTTTGCAGGGATGTGCAGCCATAATGAAAAAAAAAAAAAAAGAAAGAAAGAATTATAAAATTAAATAAATATATATTTATAAATATATATTTATATATTATTCCTCTCATCTGTGCTATAAATATAATTTTTGTATGACCTCAATCATTTTGAACATTTTTATTGTCAAAGTCACTAAATTTTCCTATTTCTCGTTCAAACACAGTGGAGAGACGTGATGTGAGACAGCAACGAGTTTCCAACACTTTCCATAGTCTAGATAATGTATGTTTATGTATGTGTATTACTGAAAAACCAAAAGGTGAGGTAGCCAATACCTCTGTCTCACTGAAGAGGGCGTGTGCAAGCCTAAGGGTTTATGTTCTGCTGTTGCTCTTCTTCTCCAGAGATGGCAAGGCGCTGATAAGCTAGCTAAATAAATCTAAGTGCACCGCAGCAGTCCGCTTATTTTTATTTCTTTGCTCCGACAGCAAAAAATGGAAAATTATGGAATGGAAAAAAACTGGACTTCCACTCAAAACAGAAGGTAATGATCTTTAATCAACATGCAAGCAGCCATCTACAATCTGACTATTATGTAAAATAAGATTTCATATAAATAAAATAGCATCGATATCAACAAAACCTGCATGTCATCTTTCAAAGTAATAAATGATCTATCAGTATATAAAACGTGGGCTTTCTTGGTCTCCATGTTGAACAGACATGTCTTTTCCAGACTGGTTCACAGCTTACTGGATCGCCTGACATAACCAGACCATTTAAAAGTATTTCAGACGTCATAAATTTGTAAAATGAAGTATTTTAAACCTTGATTTTTAATAGTACATGACTATACTGTCATTTTAATGAGCTGTCACTGGTATGAGACTGCTGAAATATTTCATTAAATTACATTTTGGGACAGTAAGGCTTAAATTGAAATAAAAATGAAAAAGGAAAGTAAAATAAAATTTAAAAAAAAGTAAACAAAAAGGACAAAATAGAAATTACCCTACTTTGCCCTAGGAAAAAACTTCAGTATACATGACTTACATTGTAATAATGTAATAATTTTTAAATGTGAGATTATGATGTTTTCGGAGCTTTTTTTGTGGCTAAAACATTCTCTTTAGGTGCTCCTTTTTGACTAGTAGGACTGATGATAATCAATAGTTTTTTTTAGTTCTTCTTCCTCTTTAATCTTTTCCCTTTTCCCTCATTCAGGAACTGGCAAAAGTGAGAAACTTGAAGATCACCAAATACTGACAGTCTCTCTACAGCACTCCTCAACCTACAGTCTATCTCTCTTTTCTCTCTATCTATCTTTTTTTGCTTGTTGTGGAATAATGGAATAATCAGTGCAATCTTTATATGAATTACTTAGAATTAAGGATTTTTATACAGGGAGTGTTTTAGATTATTGATATAATGTATGCTTAAACCAATGTATAGCTGCTTTGGTTTTGGTATCTCTTACACAAAATATATTCATGTTGTTTTAGTGGTTTACAGTGTCTAACATTCTTTAAACCAAACAATAATAAAAAAAAAAAAATCTTTCTACTCATGTTAAAGAAAGTTTTAATCATTTTTATTTTAGGAAAAGTCTTACAGTGGATCAGAAGATTTTTCATTTCAAGACCATCTCTACACCTATATAATTTTATCCCCCAATTATTTAAGACGTTCTTGTAATAACTTTCCTGAAATATTTAGAGCAGTTGGTTTTTCACCAAAATGTACTTTGTGTTATTCTGACCCAATAGCTTTTAATAATATATTTTAAAAAAGTTTCCTTAAACCCTTATATGTTTTTTTTTTTTTAGTTTGTAGTTGTATTTATTTAGGTGGCATAAATAATTTTTGTTTGTTTTGTTTAATTCTGATTTTGTTTGTATTGTGATGCACTTAATCTGTAATCAGTAGTGTTGTACAATCCAGTTGTATTGATTCACATGTTCTCATAAAAATATACAATAAAAATTAACCTTGATTTACAAGCTTTTGAAATTTTTACAGCCTTTCCTGCTGTCCATTATATTAATAAATGTTGTATTGGATTTTATTTTATGTTATTAAATAGTAGTTCTGCTTTTTGTTTACAAAAGTGGGACTAAAATTAGTGATTGTATGATACGATACAAAATATAGAAAGTATACAATATACAAAAAGTTGAAGTCTCTTCACTGTTGCCTCACTGTTGAGTTTCTGTCAGAGGGCAGCACATTATGGTACAACACTACACGTCATCGCGTTAAACCTCTCTGTAGGACTAGTCTCTAAGACTAAGACTCTGTAGGATTAGTAAATTAACAGACAATTTATATAAAAATATATATAATTTATGAAAGATATAGATAATTAAAAATTGTATACACGTATGCTATATTTAGAAATACGATAAATATACTATAGTTATACTATAATTATAAATTGTAACTGTAAAAATATACACATTATGTAAAATAGGTAAACTGATGTATGTTTTTCCTTCCCAGCGGGCACGTTGATATCAATTTGATGTCAAATATTAGTCAAGACTTGATCAAGATGCCGTATAACATTATTTTAAATTCAGTTTGGAAGGCAATTTCTTCCAGTGGTAACTGGTTTAAAATCGGAGGTTAATCCTACACTGAAATTGGTTTATTATATATGTAGGCCAAAATGTTTGACGTTCAGTTTACATCAAATCAGTGTCATGTTTTAGACATGAAATTGATGTCATATTGACATCACATTGACATCAATAATTCAGCCGTTTAGCACTTTTTCTTATAAGGCCTCATCATTTGGCATCTGCTGACTTTCCCTTTAATCTCAGTAATTTAAAAAACAACAACAAAAAAAAATATTTTGGACTGGTTATTATTTTTTTTATTTTTCATGATACCATAATGCTGTGTAATTACAATACATCCTGTATTAGTTTAGCTTGTTGTGGCTTAGTGGTTAGCACTGTTGCCTCACAGCAAGAAGGTCCTGGGTTTGACATGTACATTAGGTTGGTTGGTAATTCTAAATTGGCCATAGAAGTGAGTGTGTAGTTGTCTGTCTATATGTGTGACCTTGTGATGGACTGGCAGGGTGGGAGAGGCTCCAGCAGACCCCTGTGACCATAATTAGGAAAAAAGCTGGTATGGATGTGTTTGGACTAAGAAAGTGTCCAAAAGGGCCAAACATGTGATAAATAAAATATTTCTTACTTTTGTATCATTATTTTGGTGTTCAAAATAAGACGTCAATATGTGGATGTCAAGTTTTTGACGTCAATTTGATTTGCATTTTTGACTTGTTTTTTGACATACATTTTTGGCGTCAATCTGATGTCGTTTCGACATTATATTGCCCACTGGGTTAATATTGTTTTACTTATCCTACAAAAAATGTCGTTGACACCAAATCATCACATATCACACACACACACACACACACACACACACACCCACCCTTTCGTCCCCTTTCTGGGTTGCCAAATATTTTTTAACCCCTAAACGCCAGGAATCGTTTTGCATTTTATACAAACCAAATGTTTTTTTTTTTTATATCACTGCCTATTCAAAGTTTTAGAATATCGTTTAACGATTTTAAGATTCATTAATGGACTGTTTTGTTTCCTGACGCCTGGTTAAGTTTTAATATTCAGTTCTGACAAACAAACACCTGGCAACTCAGATCTTACTTTAGCAGAAACGAAACTTACCAGTTCCTGACTGTTCTGTTTCATTTAAGGGTTTTCAGGTTTTCATGTGCAGGATTATTATCTGTTTTTGAGAACAGTCGTGTGTTGTTTATTTTGTGCAATTTATGCAAATTAATTATGAATTAATTAATTTTAACCAAATCAGATGAGTTATTTTTTCAGACACACCTGTTTTCCACACGGCTTTTACAAACTGAACCAGGAAGTGTGAGCTGCTGTGAGTGAGTGTGTGCGAGTTTGTTTTTCAGTAAAATGGCAGAAGCGAGTATTTTAGAACTTCAGGATCAGTTCAGCTGTTCAATCTGTCTGGATCTATTCAAGGATCCTGTAGGTCTTTCATGTGGACACAGTTTCTGTATGGTCTGCATTAATGGTTTCTGGGATCAGGAGGCTCAGCAGGGAGTCTATAGCTGTCCTCAGTGTAGACAAACCTTCACTCCAAGACCTGCTGTGAGTAAAAACAGTGTTCTAGCTAAAGTAGTGGAGACGCTGAAGAAGACAGGACAGGCTACATGTCCTGCGCAGTCTTCATCTGGACCTGAAGATGTGGAGTGTGATTCCTGCACTGAGAGTAAATCCAAAGCCATCAAGTCCTGCCTGGTGTGTCTGGCCTCTTTCTGTGAAACTCATCTCCAGCCTCACTATAAATCTCCTGCCTTTAAGAAGCACAAGCTGGTGGAAGCCTCCAGCCGACTCCAGGAGCAGATCTGCTCTCAGCATGACAAACTGCTGGAGGTTTACTGTCGCACTGACCAGCAGTGTATCTGCATGTTGTGTACCATGGATGAACATAAAGGACATGATACAGTATCAGCTGCAACAGGAAAAGCTGAGAAACAGGTAACAATTTTCTACAATTAAGGGGGGAAAGCATTGGCAGGTACAGTTTATTTAAAACGAGATTTAGCTTAGATAAAATTGCTTTCAGGGTGATAAAGTGGTATAGCCCAGGTCATGCCCATGTTTCAGTTATTGCCTGTTTTGGGTTTCTGTGCATGACCCCCCTCCCACCCCCACCCAGTCTTTTTAGGCTCTGGACTTACCAGGATAGAACAGTGACTGAATATAAAAGAAGAATTGCTTTCTTTAGATGATAGTAAACTTTTTATTGTGTTTCACAATTACTGCAAATAGCATTTTTGCAGAGCATTTAATTTCAGGCATTTTCAAAAGAAGGGTTTTTAGTTTTGTGATAATTTTAAACATTTTCTGCATAGAACCTAAAGAAACTAGAGATGAGATGTCATTTAAAGAGTGTCTAACAGTATAGAGTTTTATAGCAATGTAAATTCTGTTCTTTATTCATAGAAACAGTTCTCAGAAGTGCAGGAAACATTCCTGCAGAAAATTCAGGAGAGAGAGCAGGAGCTTCAGGAGCTAACAAAGGCTGTGGAGTCTCACAAGGTGAATTTTGAGAAGAACTGCAATCTGGCTGCTGGAAGAGCTGTTTCAGAATCAGACACAATCCTATCTAGTCATAATCTCAGTGACTTTATATGAGGAAAAGAACTTCTCTCTCTCTCTCTCTCTCTCTCTCTCACTCTCTCTCTCTTTCTCCTAACAGAGCTCTGCACAGACAGCAGTTCAGGAAACAGAGAAGATATTTACTGATATCAAATCCATTGAAAAAAGATGCTCTGAGGTGACAGCACTGATCAGAGCTCAGGAGAAAGCTGCAGTGAGTCAAGGTGAAGAAATCATGAAGAAACTGGAGCAGGAGATTACAGAGCTGAAGAGGAGAGAAGCTGGGATGAAGGAGCTTTTATACACTGAGGATCCCATCCAGTACCTCCAGGTGACATCACTGAGACCATAAACATACATAAAGATGCCAAAATTTTACATGGAATAATAAAAATAATAACTTATAAAATAATAACTTATAAAAATAATGACTTAACAGTAGTAAATAACTTTTAAGTAGACTACTAAAGACTTCTTTATTATTATTATTATTATTATTATTATTATTATTATTATTATTTATTCTCTTTTGTCTATGTAGAGTTTTCATTTTCTCGTAACCCCTCCTGGAGCTACAGATTTACCCACCATTGTGGCCAGTTCTTTCTTCTCTTTTGATAATGTAGTAAAAGCTGTGTCTGAGTCAAAAGTGGAGATAGAAGCATGCTTTGAAGAGCAGTTTAAGAAGATATCAAGTGAAGGTAAGACAGAGCAACTAGCATTATAGTGTTTCCAAATATGTTCAGGATAACAAAAACGGTTTCAAGTGTACTGACATTTTCAATACAATATCACAGTAGATTTTTGGTCTTGAACCAGTAATTCTTGCAAAAATATCATTTCAAATACTATTTAACTGTAAATCGCTGCTTATCCTTTTATGACATTGTATGAATAACATCCATACAACGAAACTGATCAGTTTTGTTGTATAAACCTAAAAGCATAAATACAGCTGTTTGAGCATGGATCTAATATCACCATTTCCCTGTATGCCCGGTCTGCAGTAGTTTACAAATCGTCAGTTTCTTTCTCTAAGCCATATATTTGCTTACATCTTGATAAATTGTTTAAATGGTCAATTTTAGCATTTAAGATTTTGTGAAATATGTGAAGTAATCTTTGATGTGACGTCTATATATATTTTAAATTTTTCACAGACTTTTCATCAACAGTATATGAACAAGAAAGAACCACTTCTTTAATATGGGGACACAGTGGCTTAGTGATTTGCACATTTGCCTCAACCCTTAAGTGTTGGGGGTTTGATTTCTGCTTCTGGCCTTTATGTATAGGGTTTGCATGTTTTTCAAGTGCTTCTGGGATTTCCTCTGGGTATTCCGATTTCCTCTCCAAGTCCAAAGTTCTGCTGCAGAGGGCAGCAGAAGTTAATAGCTTCTTCCCTCCTCATCTACCATCTGTGGCAACATCTGCTTAAGCACCTCATTGAAGCATTCTACAAGGCCGTCAACATAGGGGAGGTAGATAGATGTCCTCAAGTGTCTCACTTGCAACAGCTGACACAGATCACTCATTTAATGTGATGCAAAGAGTTTACCTTGTTCTTTTAGGGTGTCTTTTCCAGGGTGCAGTGCAGTGGCATTGTGGCTGGTGCTGACAGAAAGCTCAGACTTCCGTGTTCATGCCAGACCACTGTAGCTACACAGTGAGTGAGAGTGTGCCAGGTGCATCAGGAGCTAAACCTTTGTTCTGGGAACCACTAGCAGGTTGCAGGCCTGGCTCCAGTGTTCAGTGCAGTGGTAAAGTAGTCCCGCATGTAGTTTTACCTCTGCTGCTGTGAGCACATTGTGTGCCAGTTTGACTTCCTCTGAGATAAATAAAGCAAGTAGTGAGCCCAGTCCTTCATGGTCAAGGCTCTAGGTTGTTGAGCAGAAGGTTAGGATTCAAGCACCAGCACTGAAAGCTGCCCTCGATTGGCCCCTGAGCAAGACTCTTAGCCTGTTTCTGCTCCGGGGCAGCTATGTCAATGCTGATCCTCTGCCCTACTGGTATATACGAAGAAATGAATTCTGTTGTAATGTGATGTGTGCCAATAATACACCAATCAGGCATAACATTATGAGCACTGACAGATGAAGTGAATTACACAGTTCAATTAACAGTGAAACTGTTAGTGGGTGGGATATATTAGGCACCAAGTGAACATTTATTCCTCAAAGTTGAGGTTAGAAGCAGGAAAAATGGGCAAGTGTAAGGATTTGAGTGAGTTTGATAAGGGTCAAATTGTGATGGACAGATGACTGGATCAGAGCATCTCCAAAACTGTGGTTCTTGTGAGGTGCTCCAAGTCTGCAGTGGTCAGTATCTATCAAAAGTATCCTTTAAGTTCTGTTAGTCCTTTAAGTCCTGTAAGTCTCCTTTATGTGAGTTGCGAGGTGAGGCCCACAGAGGATCTGCTGCTAACATCTTGGTGCCAGATACCACAGCACACCTTCAGGGATCTAGTGAAGTCCATGTTTCGCTGGGTCAGGGCTGTTTTGGCAGCAAAAGGTGGAACAACACAATATTAGGCAGGTGGTCCTAATGTTTTGCCAGATCGATGTAAAGCCTTTCTCAAACAATGCTGTTTTTGTGACAACTTTAATATGTCAGTGACCACTGTCTTGCGATTATTTAACTGAAGGGATTTTTAAATGATTTAACTATTTATCTGCTCCATACCCGGACACAATTAGACTATAAGTAGTTTCAACGTTTGATGAGAATGACACCTATATCATCTGCATAACTTTGGGAAGGAATGTTGTTCTGTATGATTTGTCATAATAGAAGTATATAGAGTTTGAATAAAATGAGTTGAAGAATGGGTCCATCATTCTGCTGATGCCTTTATAAGGGCAGTCCCAGAAACCTGAGAAAAAGTTGTCTAATTACATGACAAAATGTAATAGGTTTGTTGGAGACAACTTTCTCAATTACTTTGCATATAAGGGAAGATCTGCAGCAGGTCTGTAGTTGCTTAGTATGGATCCAGGGATATTTTCTTAAAGACAGACCTCATCAATGCTATTTTTAATGATTGTCAGGGAGAGTAGGCTGAGATAAATTCAAGTGCAGTTTGTTTTTACTGAAAGACTGTGGTAGTTACAGTGGAAAAGTTATATTTTATTCAGGCAAAAACAATAACAATAACTATAACTAATAACTAAGTAAAAATAGTGTATGTATAAATACACTTGGACACATCATCATTATCATCCTCATCTGAATTACTTGTTAAACCCAGTGTGATGCTTGCTTTTTTTATTCAATGCTCAATTAGATAATTATCTCCTACATTAATTCTGTTTGTGTGCCATGACTAGGACTCAAACCTTTTGCACTCTAACCACTACGCTGTGCAGAGAAATACTAACAGCAGAACACTGATGGAAATGAAAAGTCTTCACTTATCCACTTATCTTTTAAATAAATACAAACAAAAAAGTACAAGCATCAATGCAGGACTGAAGATGGTAACAGTGGATGCAACATCTGTAGGTGACAGTAAATTTAGTTGAAATTGTATGTTATTTATCTCGGAAATTGATTTCAGTTAAGGTTGTGTGTTTGATATATGCAAGTTTGAAATATATTGAAATACAAGACACTTGGTTAACATTTAATCACCTAAAGGAGAGAAATTTTTCGATTATAAACATAATATGTTTCAAAGTTTACACATTTTTAGAAGTGGCGGCACGGTGGCTCAGCGTCCTGGGTTCGAGTCTCGCTCCCACTCACTGTGTGTGTGTCTGGAGCTTGCATGTTCTCCCCGTGCTTGGTGGATTTCCTCCCACAGTCCAAAGACATGCTACTAGGCTGATTGGAGACTCTAAATCGCCCATAGTGTGTGATTGTGTGAGTGAATGAGTGTGTGTGGGTGCTCTGCAATGGGTTGGCACTCCATCCAGGGTGTATCCTGCCTTGATGCCCGGTGATGCCTGAGATAGGCACAGGCTTCCCGTGACCCGAGGATAGATTGGATAAACGGTACAGACAATGAAATGAAAAAAAAAAATACATTTTTAGACGTAGAGTAAATAAGACAAGCTTCACCTCCATTTTGCTCTGACCAAAGTGATGACATATTTACAATTTCACAAACTTGTACATACAAACTTCACAGGGAATCAAAATTTAAGCCATTGACTTAAAAAAAAAATTATTTTTTTTTTCACTGTCTGTACCGCTTATCCGATCTATCCTCGGGCCACGGGTGACTTAAAAATGTCTTGGCTAATTAAAAACATTTGTGTCATATTTGCTAGTCAATTCCTATAAAAAAAAAACATTAATTGTGTAAATTATCTTAATTTTTCCTATTATGATTGTACCTATAACCTGTTTAACTGTTTCCTAGTGAAGAAAACCCTGATCCTGTCACCCCAAAGCAGGGAGGAATTTCTACAGTGTAAGAATCTCTTCTTCTATATACACATGCATAGAGAGAAAAATTGGCTGTGCTCTCAGGGTGGGAGGGAATTTGGGAATCTGGGAGCCAACACCACCCCCGCATTTTCCCACTATGCCACAAAAAATGGATTAGGTTTTCATGAGATATTTAGGTAACAGTTAAAGCAACAAAAGAATAAACCATTTTTACTTCTTTGTTTCCCCATTAGATTTCTGTCAGCTCACACTGGATCCCAACACAGCACATGTACTTCTCCAACTGTCTGATTCAAACAGAATGGTAACTTGTATTAGAAGGTCATCTAAACAATATAGGTGTGAAAATCCAGAGAGCTTTTACTATCACTCCCAGGTGTTGTGTAGTGAGAGTTTGTCTGGACGCTGTTACTGGGAGGTGGAGTGGAGCGGAGATAATGGAGTTAATATAGCAGTGTCATATAAAGACATCAGCAGGAAGGGAAATGGTAATGAATGTGTGTTTGGACGTAATGATAAGTCCTGGAGTTTGCTGTGTCAATCACCTCGTTACTATTTTTTACACAACAACCAAGAAACTAATATCCCCATAAACTCCACCTCCTCTAGAATAGGAGTTTATTTGGATCACAAGGCAGGAACTTTGTCTTTCTACAGCGTCTCTGACACGATGAATCTCCTCCACAGAGTTGACACCACATTCACGCAGCCTCTTTACCCTGGATTCTGGCTAAATACCTATTCAACAGTAAAACTGTGTGAATGAAAACAGATGATTTTGGATTAGTTTAGCAGTGCATGATTCATGTAACAATAAATTTAAAAAGCTTCCATTCTATTGAAAAAAAATAGTGAGTTGAAAACTAAATAAACACAATTATAAAATTTCATGCTCACCATCATTAAAAATGAAAAGTTAATTGTATTAAATTAGAATAAAAAGTATGTAAAATGATTTTCTTGACTTTGTCTTTACCTTGCTTGATATAAATATCAGGAAGTAATGCTGCCAGATGCTCTCGAAGATGAACTGATAAAAAATTGTGAGGGTTTTTTCAGCATACAGAGATAGTACAGGTGTTGTTATGCCTTCTTCACTAGTGTCTCAGTATCATGTGACATCACCTCAGCCCAAAGCAGCACCACAGCTTGTACATTATCACACAATTGAGAGATTTCTGGGCTAATAAATACTGACATCTGTGTAATCCATGTCTATGTATCAATGATTTATTGCTAACGCTGTTCAAACTTCATTATCTACAATTTTTCAAATAATGATTGTCAATGTTATTTTCTATTTTTATTGTTATACTTTTAACTCTTGAAAAAAAGATCATATTAGTAACTCATTTTACTCTCACTATAATTATCACCATACATGTTTTGATTATTTAAATGCAAAGCAAACATTTTTTTTTTAGTTGGATAAAATATAATGCTTTATTATATCCTACAGGTTTTCAGTGTGACTAGATGTGAGTTTTGGGTTGGGCTGCTATATTTTCACCATTTAGCTCCTAATCATGTTAAAAACTAATACCAAGGTGTTCTGTATTTTTCTGTTGGTTTTGCCTCTTTATCTGTATTTTTGATCTTCTACAGCCAACTGTTTCACTGTGTTTAATATCAGGTCTGGTAAACTAATATAACTCAGGAAGTATTGCATGTTGTTGTATAATACATTGACATCATTATTTGTTGCTGAAATGTACTTTACTATAACCAATAAAGGTTAGTATCATTGCAGAACTGATGCCTTATTTCTGACTCCGCTGTTATTTTACATAATCCCCCCCAGTCTAGGTTACATTAGGATTTTCATCAGCTTCTGCTTTAAAAATTCTGCTGAAGTCCACTTGAAATACATTTTTAGTTCTAGAAAATAAAAATAAATCATTGAAACTTCTTGTCCCTCCCAATATTAATTAGAAACATACAATACCTACTCTAATCAGGCCTGGAGCCTAAAGCCAGATAGTAAGGGTGAGGTTTTATTAATTGTTTTATTTATTTATTTTAATTTTATTTATTATAGTGGGACTCGTTGTGAATGGTCCAATCACATGAGGCCGAGTAATATAAAAACAATATTGATTCGCTAACAACAAAAGTGGGCGGGTCCGGGTCGCAGCACGCTGGAAAACAAGCCAATCAGAGCTCAGTCTCAAGTAAGCAATAGACTGATTGCATTTAAATCTTACTTTCCTTCCCTGCTTCTCTGGGTTGCCAGATGTGTGAATTATCACACTGTGTCGACAGGTATTTGATCAAAGTTCATTTAATATTAGATTTTGTGTTTTGCAAGCGGCTTGATTTGTAGGTTTGAGTTTTTTCTGTCTGTAATAAATAAATGAATATAGTAGACCACATTTTTCTTTAAGAATGTTGTCAAAATGTTATGTTCATCCCCTGATTAAAGCACTGATTACGAAAACCGTGTGTATGTTTAGCTACGTATGGTTATATTGCTGTCTAATACAGGATTTGATGTATTTAAAAATGATTTAAACAAGGCTGAGTTTATTGATTATTTATTTATTTTGAAACAGCTTCTCTAACATATATCTGGCAACTTTCCCGGAAATGAAAGCTAATCTGTCCCTGATTAGTCCGATGATTTACCACGTGCAGATCTTTTCATGCCTTTTTCCTTTTCTTTACACACACCTGTCTTCCACACGGCTTTTACAAACTGAACCAGGAAGTGTGAGCTGCTGTTACTGACTCTCTCTCTCTCTCTCTCTCTCTCTCTCTCACACACACGCACACATTCGCTTTCGTCCCCCTTTCTGGGTTGCCAGATCATTTTCCCCTAAACGTCGAGAGGCTTTTTGATGTTATACAAACCCAATTTTGTTTTAATATCGCTGTCTATTCAGGGTTTTAGAATTTTTTTTGAAGATTTTAAGATTTATTGTTAGACTGTTTTTTCTTTTTGACGCCTGGTATATTTTTAAATTATTCAAAGGCAGTCCTCTAAACAAACACCTGGCAACTCAGCTCTTACTTTAACAGAAGTGAAACATATCTGTTCCTGACTGTTTAATCGGGATTTTGATCTGTTTCGTTTGAGGGTTTTCGTGTTTTCATGTGCAGGATTATTAGCAGTGTCTGTTTTGAGAAAAGTCGTGTGTTTATTTTGTGCAATTTAAATCAGATGAGTTTTCAGACACACCTGTTTTCCACACGGCTGAACCAGGAAGTGTGAGCTGCTGTAAGTGAGTGTGTGTGAGTTTGTTTTTCAGTAAAATGGCAGAAGCGAGTATGTTCGGATTTCAGGATCAGTTAAGCTGTCCAATCTGTCTGGACCTTGTCAAGGATCCTGTAGCTCTTCTCTGTGGACACAGTTTCTGTATGGTCTGCATTAATGGCTGCTGGGATCAGGAGGATCATCAGGGAGTCTATAGCTGTCCTCAGTGTAGACAAACCTTCACTTCAAGACCTGCTGTGAGTAAAAACACCATGCTGGCTGAAGTAGTAGAGACACTGAAGAAGACAGGACTCCAGGCTACACGTCCTGCTCAGTCTACAGCTGGACCTGAAGATGTGGAGTGTGATTTTTGTACTGAGAATAAATCCAAAGCCATCAAGTCCTGCCTGGTGTGTCTGGCCTCTTTCTGTGAAACTCATCTCCAGCCTCACTATAAATCTCCAGCCTTTAAGAAGCACAAGCTGGTGGAAGCCTCCAGACGACTCCAGGAGCAGATCTGCTCTCAGCATGACAAACTGCTGGAGGTTTACTGTCGCACTGACCAGCAGTGTATCTGCATGTTGTGTACCATGGATGAACATAAAGGACATGATACAGTATCAGCTGCAGCAGCACGAGCTGAGAAACAGGTAACTCTATCTCATGGAACCCTTTCTACAGTTAGGGGGGAAATGCAATGGCAGGTACACTTAATGTAAAATTGATTTAGTTTTAATTAAATTCCTTTATGGTGGTAAAGTGGTACAGCATCTCCAGTTCAATACTGAGTTTCTGTTATTGCCTGTTTTGGGTTTCTGTGCATGTTATCTTTATGTTAATATGTGTGTTAATATGCAAGGTGGCTTAAACTGGACTGGCATCCTTCCAAGGGTGTAGTCCCACATTACACCCAGTCATTTTAGGCTCAGGACTTACCAGAATAGAGCAGTGACTGAAGATGAAGGAAGAATTGCTTTCTTTAGATGACAGTAAATCTTTATGGCGTTTCTCAATTTTTGCAAAAAATGTTTTACAGCATTTAATTTCAGGCATTTTCAAACTAAGAGTTCTTGCTGTTTTAAAAATGTTCTAGATTGAAACATTTTCTGCATATAACCATATAACCTTTAAAGAGTTTCCCCCAGAGGTCAAAATAAATGAAATTTTAATAGCTCTAAAGATGGGACAACATTTTTAATAGTATCTAAGAGTGTGAAGTGTATCTATAGAGTAGAAATGTACTGAATGTGTTACTTTACAGCAATATAAATTCTGTTCTTCATTCATAGAAACAGTTGTTGAAGGTGCAGGAAACATTCCAGGAGAAAATCAAGGAGAGAGAGCAGGAGCTTTTGGAGCTAACAAAGGCTGTGGAGTCCCACAAGGTGAATTTTATGAAGAACAGCAATCTGGCTGCTGGAAGAGCTGTTTCAGGATCAGTCACACTCTTATTTAGTCATCTATTAATAGTCTCAGTGACATTAACTAGGGAAATGAAGTAAAATCTCTCTCTTTCTCTCATTCTTTCCTTTTCTTTTTGGCTCCTAACAGCACTCTGCTCAGACAGCAGTTCAGGAAACTGAGAGGATCTTTTCTGATCTGATCAAATCTATTAAGACAAGATTGTCTCAGGTGACACAGCAGATCAGAGCTCAGGAGAACGCTGCAGTGAGTCGAGCTGAAGAAATCTTGAAAAAACTGGAGCAGGACATTGCAGAGCTAAAAAGAAGAGCTGCTGAGATGGAGGAGCTTTCACATGCAGAAGATCCCATCCATTTCCTCCAGGTAACATCACTGAGACCATAATCATATAAAGTCCACATAAAAAGGATGTTAAGATGCTAACTGGCCATAGGACCACTGTGTAGACTCATAAAGACCAGACTAGAAAAGAAACTATAAAAGGTTACTGCAATCTATTGGTAGCAAAATGTTGCTGTCATGAGAATATAGCAGTGACAAAAGTGAAGTTGCATTGCTCTCTCACACCTACAGGGTCCCTGGTTTAATCAGGTTACTGTCCACACTGTGTATTATAAATTTTTCACATAATTAAATATTCACAAATTCAGATTTTTCATTTTCATTTTACATTTCACTTCTGTCAATTTGCAGTAATTTGGAATTTGAACGATTTTGTTTGTTTGTTTGTTTCTTTTGTGTTTTTGTCTCTGTTTAGTGTTTTTCGCCTGCTGTGACCCCTCCTGTATCTGCAGTATCACCACCCATCAGTCCTTTAGCACTCTCATTTGAAGATGCAGTAAATTCTGTGTCTGAGTTAAAAGTGAAGCTGGAAGCATGCTCTACAGAGCAGCTTAAGAAGATAACAAGTGAAGGTAAGACAGATTTACTAACATTACATTCTCTCCAAATACATTTAGCACAATGAAAACCAAACATTTTCAACAAAATATCACAGTAGTGTTTTGTGTATGAGCCAGTAGTTCTTGCAATAAATACAACTTGAATACAACTAATCTGTTCAATGGCACTCTGCACTTTTAGAGTTACTAATAATCCCAGTGTTGGACCGTCAGGGCCAGCAAGGCCTTCTCTGCTGGCCTAAACAGCAGTGATCTGAATCACTGACTAGCATGTTAATATATTTAATATATTTTTCCATGAATGTGTATTAAATTATTCCCAATAGTCTATTCTCTACATTTCATAACCTTTCTCTTGGTTGCGCTGCTTCCAGTAGTGTATATTTATGATAAGAGTATTTATCCAATCATCTTTCAGCCAGTGGCTGACATCATGTGTTGCCCGGCTGAATTAAAAGTGCAGGTGCGCGAAGCTTAAAATAATGAAACTGATCCTTTAACCAATCAGATTTCGAGTTGGCGTCACTGGGGCCATCTAGCAGGCATACGTTTGTCTTTTTTGAGAAAAGTAACCATAACAAAATGGACTATTCCTTGTGAGATGTGAAATACTTTTACTAAATAAAGTATACTAAATAATATACTAATACTAAAAAATTTCTTTTTTACTTTGTTAATTAACGGTTGATTAGTATCTATTGCCATGGCCTCATAATGATGCTATGGAGGTGGATTAATTCAGGAAGGACACCAGCGAAGGCCTAGGTGTAAAATGCATGGCCCGCCACTGCTATACACTGACACTTTATCACCACTTGACACTTTAAAATTGTCACTTTATTGCTACTTGCACTGCACATTTATAATGTGAAGAATTATTTTATTGTCAGTTGTTTTTCTAATGAGAATACAGTTCTCTATTTTCTTTCTCTTTCGATGTCTTTGTAAGCTATACAGTTGCTTATATTTTGACAAATGTTGAGAACTCTTCTAAAAAATTTGGTCGCAGATTAAAGTGATGTTACAACATCGCCCACAACCTCCCCTCCCATTTGCCAGAGGGAACCCTCTTCAGAATATTGACTCATTGCATACCGAGCCGTTATTCTGTTCTCCGTGTTTTCGCTATTGTCTATGACCTTCGTTCTTTGTTTTGGATTTATTGCTGTTTTGGTTTGCCATTGTTGGATATTGTTAGCTTCACGGACTGCTTGATTGGATTACTGGACTATTTGGCTGTTTTTCTTGACTCTGCCTTGTTGTTGCTGTTTGGATTATCTGTTTTGAATTGCGTTTTTATTATTAAAACAGCTATTTCTCTGCATATGAATCCTACGGGTGCTCCGTTACAGATGTTTATATTTTAATAGTTTCAGAGACATTTTAGAACTCAGTCTGTAATATAAGACAGTTTAAACAGTTTGGGTTCTAGGTTTTACTAGCTGCCTATTAGCTGACCTTCACCTATGGATATTCTTCTTTTATAATATTTTTTTTTAACATAGACCATTTTGTGATTTGTCAACAACAAACTCGCTCATCCATGTCTTTATGGACCTTGCTTTGTGCACTGGTGAGCAGTCATGTTGGTACAGGAAGACGTCATCCCCAAACTGTTCCCATAAAGTTGGGAGCATGAAATTGTCAAAAAAAATTCTTGGTATGCTAAAGCATTAAGAGTTCCTTTCACTGGAACTAAGGGATCAAGCCCAACCCCTGACAAATATGCCCATATCATAATCCCCCTCCACCAAACTTTACACTTGGCACAGTGCAGCCAGGCAAGTACTGTTCTCCTGGCAACTGACAAACCCAGACTCGTCCATCGGATTGCCAGACAGAGAATAGTGATTTGTCATTCCAGAGAACATGTCTCCACTGCTCTAGAGTCCAGTTTTTGAGCTAATCTGAAGGTTGGAGGTCTGTAGTTATTGACTCAAAGTTGGTGACTTCTGCACACTGTGTGCCTCACCATGCACTAACCCTGCGCTTGATTTTATACACCTGTGGTCATGGAAGATTTGGAACATCTGAATACAATGATTTGAATGGGTGTCCTAAAACCTTTGGCAATATAGTGTACATGCTTCCCAGGAGGCCTTGAATGTAGGGTTATATACATGCTACCAAGCAGGAGGAGGTTGATCTGTGCTCTCTGGCTTTCTCTGCTGGACAGGTCATGGTATGGCATTGTTATACTGTTCAACTTTAAGGGGATGGTACAGGCAAGCTGTCTGCAGTATGTGCAATAAAATCTGTGCTTGCTTATTAGTTACATTATCCTTGCACTTGCTTATTAGTTATATTATCCAAAAATCAAGAATTAAGCCATGGCTTTAAATGCATTGGTTAACTGGAAGCATTTGTGTATATTACATGTTTAGCTGGGCAGTTAATTAAAATAAACTGCTGTGTTTGTCTTTGTAATTGAACCAAAATTTCTGTTTAACTGTTTCCCAGTGAAGAAAAACATGATGCTGCTAAGCAGAGAGGACTTTTTACAATGTAAGTGCCTCTTCCATACAAACACACAACAGAATAACATCCAGAGGTTGCAAGTTTGATTGTGCTCTTAGGGTTGATGGGGTATACTCTCTCTCAGCTGTCAATCAGAAAGGCAGTAGCTTTCATGGGCATATAGTTCAAAAAGATGCAGTCAGCTGGTTTCAGAGGAAGCATGTGATCAGTTGATAAATATTTAAGTGACAGTTAAAGAAACAGAAAGACAAAAGCATAAAAGATTAAAAGAACGTTTTTCTTTCCATCAGATTCCTGTCAGCTCACACTGGATCCCAACACAGCAAATGAACGCCTCTTGAATCTGTCTGATTCAAACAGAATGGCGAGTGACAGAAGCAATGTATTTTCTAAATATTTAAAACATATGTATGGACCACAAGAGATGCAAAAAGATCCAGAGAGCTTTGAATGTTTCTCCCAGGTGTTGTGTAGTGAGAGTGTGTCTGGACGCTGTTACTGGGAGGTGGAGTGGAGCGGGGATAAAGGGGTTAATACAGCAGTGTCATATAAAAACATCAGCAGGAAAGGAAGCGGTAATGAATGTCAGTTTGGACATAATGATAAGTCCTGGAGTTTGCTGTGCCAACCATCTAAATGCTCATTCTTGCACAACAACCAAGAAACTAAAATCCCTATTACCTCCAGCTCCTCTAGAATAGGAGTGTTTGTGGATCACAAGGCAGGAACACTGTCTTTCTACAGCATCTCTGACACGATGAAGCTCCTCCACAGAGTTGACACCACATTCACTCAGCCTCTTTACCCTGGATTTGGGCTAAATTACCATTCAACAGTAAAATTATGCAACTGAAAATAGATGATTTTGGATTAGTTTAGCACTGTATGATTCATGTAACAATGATATCACAAGCATGTTACCTTTAAAAATGGCAAGAAATTAAAAAGCTGACTTTTTGTTTAAAATCTATATTCTCAATACTATTAAAAACTAAGTAAACACAATCATAAATTAAAATTAACTGTATTAAATTAGAATGAAATTGTATAGTTTAGTGTTCATACATGTCACCTGTAAAAAAAATTTTGTTTTTTTTGTCTTTGCCTTGTCTTTTGCCTCTTTATCTGTATTTTTGATCTTCTACAGCCAACTGTTTCACTGTGTTTAATATCAGGTCTGGTAAACTAATATAACTCAGGAAGTATTGCATGTTGTTGTATAATACATTGACATCATTATTTGTTGCTGAAATGTACTTTACTATAACCAATAAAGGTTAGTATCATTGCAGAACTGATGCCTTATTTCTGACTCCACTGTTATTTTACATAATCCCCCCCAGTCTAGGTTACATTAGGATTCCCTCCCAATATTAATTAGAAACATACAAGACCTACTCTAATCAGGCCTGGAGCCTAAAGCCAGATAGTAAGGGTGAGGTTTTATTAATTGTTTTATTTACTTATTTTTTTTATGTTATTTTACTAAACACTATGTACGGCACTGTCATCATTACAAGTAATAGACTATTAGGTTTGCATTTAAATCAAACGCTCTTATTTTCCTTCCCACTTTTTCATCTCTCTGCTTCCCTGGGTTGCCAGATCTGTGAATCATTCAATATATTATCATCAAATATTTCATCAAAGTTCATTTAATTTTGGATTGTGGTTTTTGTAATCAAGCTTGGTTTCTAGGTTGGAGGTTCTTCTGTCTGTACTAAAGAAATGAATATAGTAGACCACATATTTTCTTTAAGAATGTTCTTCAAAATGTTATTTTCATGCACAAATTAAATCACTGATTACGAACACTGTGTGTATGTTGAGGTTAAAAATGATTTAAACAAGGCTGAGTTTATTGGTTATTTATTGATTGATTGATTGATTTTTAAATCCGCTTCTCTAACACACATCTGGCAACTTTCCCGGAAATGAAAGCTAATCTGTCCCTGATTAGTCCGATGATTTACCACGTGCAGATCTTCTCATGCCTTTTTCCTTTTCTTTACACACACCCGTCTTCCACACGGCTTTTACAAACTGAACCAGGAAGTGTGAGCTGCTGTTACTGACTGGAGTGTTTGCTTTTCAGTAAAATGGCACAAGCCAATATCTCTGTCCAATCTGTCTCAAACCAAGGATCCAGTAGCTCCAGTTTCTGTATGGTCTGCATTAATGGCACTTTGATTTTAAAGGATTATTTTATACTCTCTCCTGGCTGTTTGCTCCAGTGTCAGGTTTCAGGGGTTCATCATAATGGAGTCTCCGATTAAAGTGGATTAATAGTGACTTATAGCTAAACCTTTTTGCTCAGCAATTTTCCTCAAAATCCACCGAAAAGCAAAATATAAAAACAAAAACAACATCATGTACATTATTCCGTCGGTTTTATATATATAAAAAAAAAGTTTTAATGAGAAAATACGACGGCAATTGGAGAGCTAGATTATTTCATTTGTTACTTTTTCAATGTTAGTGTCCAGCAGAGGGCAGCACCTTCTAATACAACGCCACATTTCATCACATTAATGCCTCTGACTCTGTATGAATAAAGAATAATGAACCTTTAATTGTCACATCTATATACTGAAATTTCTTCTTAGGAAATTATGGTCAGACCACAGGGTTAGACCACCATGATAAAGCATCCCTGGAGTAAAGAAGGTTATGGTCTTTTCTCAAGGGTCCGTTTTTGTTTTTCTCTCCTTTTGTTAACCTTCTGAGCAAAAAATTCGAATACATTGTTTAAGAATTTGAAGACTGTGAAATCAACAATAGAACAAAAACAACAACACTAATAGAAAAAGATATACAAAATATGAACGTTTGGGAAGTTACGTGAATTTGATCGGCTTTATTTTTTTTTTAATTGTTTTTTTTAAAGTGTCTTGTTTTGTTTTCTCGTCTATGAAAGGGCTTTAAAGTATATCTTAAGATCAGTATTATAGAAAGTAATATATGATATTTTTTTAGTTACTTTTGTCTTCTGCATGCAAATCTTAAAAGATTAATAATGGAATTAATGTAAATTTGTTTGTAAAAACATTATTTCAGTTTTTGTAATTAGTTTTAATGTCAATTTTATAGCCAGTTATGTATTTATTCAACATATGGATTTGGCTAAGATTAATAAGCCACTGGGCTAGCCTTAATTATTATTATTATTATTATTATTATTATTGTTGTTGTTGTTGTTGTTCTTGTTTTTATTTATTTATTTACTTATTTACTTATTTATTTTAAACACTCTACCTTCGTGTCAGTAACCCAGCGCTTTAGTCTTTAAGCCGTCAATACTCCACTATAGAATGTGACTGTGATTAAAATGTTAACAGATGAAGTGGTTTCTCTCTGTGGGTGGGTGGGAGAGAAATGTACTGGAAAATAACAAACACAAGAAACATTTATTATTATTATTATTATTATCATCATCATCACGGAGCATTCACTTTAAAGTCTTTCTGACACCTATTCATCTTCGGAAATACGGCACTAAAATAGCACAAAAAGAACACTTAATGACTGCACTGTTTAAACCGGAAATGCAGTGTCCATGCTGGTAAATGCCATATGAAAGTGTTTTCCACCAGCGGTTATGCTGCGTCATGGGGCGGTGTATCTCCTGACCAAAGCGCTTTAGTTTTAAACGTGAATGAACCGGGCTCTTTCACAAGGAACTGAGTTCTGCTCCTATCAGAGAAGTAAGTTAAATTAATCTGTCTCTGTTCATGCAAAGTTTGAATTTGTTTTGACTTTGTGTGTATTTACATCATCATCATCATCATCATCATCATCATCATCATCTCTCTCTCTCTCTCTCTCTCTCTCTGAGCTGTGAGCTGCTGTTACTGACTGGAGTGTTTGCTTTTCAGTAAAATGGCACAAGCGAATATTTCTGTTGCTCACGATCAGTTCAGCTGTCCAATCTGTCTGGATCTACTCAAGGATCCTGTAGCTCTCTTCTGTGGACACAGTTTCTGTATGGTCTGCATTAATGGCTGCTGGGATCAGGAGGATCAGCAGGGAGTCTATAGCTGTCCTCAGTGTAGACAAACCTTCACTCCAAGACCTGCTGTGAGTAAAAACACCATGCTGGCTGAAGTAGTGGAGACGCTGAAGAAGACAGGACTCCAGGCTACACGTCCTGCTCAGTCTACAGCTGGACCTGAAGATGTGGAGTGTGATTTTTGCATTGAGAATAAATCCAAAGCCATCAAGTCCTGCCTGGTGTGTCTGGCCTCTTTCTGTGAAACTCATCTCCAGCCTCACTATAAATCTCCTGCCTTTAAGAAGCACAAGCTGGTGGAAGCCTCCAGACGACTCCAGGAGCAGATCTGCTCTCAGCATGACAAACTGCTGGAGGTTTACTGTCGCACTGACCAGCAGTGTATCTGCATGTTGTGTACCATGGATGAGCATAAAGGACATGATACAGTATCAGCTGCAGCAGGAAGAGCTGAGGAACAGGTAACAATATATCATTGCCCTTTTCTACAAATGAGAAAAAGGAAAGGCAGGTACAGTTAATGTAAAAATAAACTGGATTTGAATAGTATTGCTGAATAGAACATCATCCCCATTTCAATCTTGAGTTACTCTTATTGCTTGTTTTGGGATTCTCTGCACATTCTCTTACTGTTTATATGGACTTCCTCTCATCTTTCTTAGTGTGAACAAATGTGTGTTTGTGCATGGTGTCATAAAATGGACTGGCATCCTTCCAAGGGTGTATTCCCAAATTATGCCCAGTCTTTTTGGAAGGCTTTAGACTTACCAGGAGCAGTGAGTGAGTGAGATTAAGGAAGAATTGCTTACTTTAGATTGTTATGGTGTTTCTTTAATTCTGCAAATGATGTTTTTACAGAGCATTTAATTTCAGGCATTTTTAAACTTTTTTAAGTTTTTTTAGTTTTCTGAAAATGTTGTAGTTTAAAACCTTTTAAAAACTTTACTCATAAAAACGTTAATAGTTCTAGAGATGACACAACATTTTAAGAGTGTCAGGAACAGCTGGACAGTTCCCTGCCAGGCCCAGAGAAGGTGCTGTTAGGTGAACCTTGGAAGCCTGCTTTTTTGTGTGTCTTTTGTGTTATGCCCTTCCCATTGTGCTCATTCCTGGAGTGTCACCTGTATCCCATTAGCCCTAATGTCTCTCCCTATAAATAGGGATCCTTGTGTTCATGTCTTTTGTCTGTGATTGTTAACTGTGCCGTGGTGTTATGTCAGGTTTAGTTATGTTCAGGTTTTGTTTCTCTATGTTCAGGTTTTGTCTTTTGTTTAGTTTTACACCATGCAATGTCTAGTGTTAAGTTAGCTGCCCTCTGTCTCGTTTTTATGTAATAAAAGCAGCGCTTTGCTGAATCCTGCATATGGGTCTCTATCTCCACGGCGTGCAGGCACGTGCACGCAACACCATGGCAGTCTGGGTTCGAACCCCGCACAGGGTGGGGGTCCCGGACGTGACAAAGACCACAGAGTGTGTACAATCATATGTACTTCATGTGTTACTTTTACAACAAAGTAAATTCTATTCTTTATTCATAGAAACAGTTGTTAGAGGTGCAGGGAACATTCCAGCAGAAAATCCAGGAGAGAGAGCAGGAACTTCAGGAGCTAACAAAGGCTGTGGAGTCTCACAAGGTGAATTTTAAGAAGAATGGCAATCTGGCTGCTGGAAGAGCTTACATAGACATCTATTCATAATCTCAGTGACATTAACTGGGGAAAAGAAGTAATATCTATATCTTTCTCTCATTCTTTCTCTCTCTCTCTTTCTTTCTTTCTAACAGAACTCTGCTCAAACAGCAGTTCAGGAAACTGAGAGGATCTTTTCTGATCTGATCGAATCTATTAGGAAGAGATGCCCTGAGGTGATACAGCTGATCAGAGCTCAGGAGAAAGCTGCAGTGAGTCGAGCTGAAGAAATCATGAAAAACCTGGAGCAGGAGATTGCAGAGCTGAAGAGGAAAGATGTTAAGTTGAAGGAGCTTTCGCATGCAGAAGATCCCATCCATTTCCTCCAGGTAGCCTTACTGAAACCATAATAATATAGATAAGTGTAAAAATATAATATATAATATAAATATGTCCACATAAAATGATGTAAACATGCTAATTGGCCAAAGGACCACTTTGAAGACCAGACTAGAAAAGAAACCAAAAGGTTACTGCAATCAATTTGTAGCAAAACTTTGCTGCCCTGAGAATATAGTTGTAACAGCAGTGAAACTGCATTGCTGTCTTACAGCTACAGGGTCTCTGGTTTGATCTTGAGCTTGGGTTACTGTCCTCATGTTTATTCTGAATTTTAATACTGAAAATGAAAGGCTTTTTCATTTATAATATTGAAATATATGTGCTTGGAAACCACACAACTGTATCATTGTATTTAGATATTCTATGTATCCTAACCAATGTTCAGACATTCTGGGTTCTATATTTTTCAATAAAATGTAACATATATATTTAAATATTCACAAATTCAGAATGAATAGATCAGTTCTCAGCTATTCAGAAAACTGTGTTCTGATTCAACCAGTTACATTCAAGTTGCAAATTTCAGTACAAAAATTCTGGGTTACTCGAGGCTAGGCAAAGTCATTTGAGCCTGGAGCTTGTTGTGCTACATTGTGTCTCCTGCCATTAAGTGACTTACCTACTCGTGAGCAAGCACCGGGCTCACTATGTAAACAGAACACTGGAAATGTAATCATGGATTTTCACCTGATTAATCCGATTAAGACATCTGAATTTTAATTTTAATTTTGAATTTTAATTTTAATAGTGTGTATTTCCCATAAGACAATTTTTAATTTCTTGTCTGTTTATTTGCAGAAATTTGAAATTTTGTGAGAAATTTTAAAATAAATAAATGGTTACTGAAAGTGAGTGTTTGAGAGAGTCAAATGAAAACTTGAATGTCTCCTGAAGCCATCCATGTGAAAGGGCTTGTCTGCATGCATTTATTTAAATAATACATGTATTTAATTAATGTCCCAATACATTTGTTTTTTAATGTAACACTTTTCTTGTTAATCCATGCCCCCATCTGCCATAAACTTCTTGTGACCAGCTTCAGTAGTGTGGCGTTTTTCAAAAAATACACTGGCAGACAGACACACATTTGTTAAATAGAACTTTACTAGAAATACTCTTATGTGTCCAGTCTGTTTCACATGTTTGCTTGGTACTGTCACCTGGGTAGTTTCAGTGTTTTGATTCTTTTCAGTTTTATTTGTCTCTTTGTAGTGTTTTCAGCATCTCGTGGCCCCTCCTGTATCTTCAGGTCTACCAACAATCACCGTCAGTTCTTCATTCTCTTTTGAAGAGGTAGTAAATTCTGTGATTCAGTTGCAAGAGAAGCTGGAAGCATGCTCTAAAGAGCAGCTTGAGAAGATATCAAGTGAAGGTAAGACAGCAATGCTTGTTAGTGGTGTAACTGTGGTTTCATGAATTGTGGAAGACACAAGGACTGAACTCTAAACATTTTCTGTAAATTCAGTAGACCTAACTGAAGGTTATGCAACATTCAGCCTGTAGAATCTTGTAAATGTGGAAGATGACACCCATGTGGCTGCTGCACATATGTCTGATACAGGAAAACGTGGGAAATCATGTAGATCTCAATGTAGACCCGCCCAAGAAGTGGCAACAGTATGAGTGTCACTTCCTGGGAATTGGAACTGGGTGGCATCGGAAATGGTGTCTACCAGCCAATGAGATAGCCGCCGCTTAGCCAAGGATGCACCCTTTGATAGAGACCAAAGCAGTAAAATAACTGTTCTGTGATATGCCACAATACAGTTGTTGATACATGTCACCTCAATGCTCGTACTGGACACAGTGCTGAATTAGGAGCTTTGTCAGAAGAGCAAAATACCCATGCTGGTGTTCACAGATGCTCTAAAAAATGTCATTTCTTCAATTTACATTTCTGGCATTCAGCAAATGCTACTTTTTTTCCCCAAAACTTTTCCTTGTAACTCTTATAAAACTGATAAATTAGTTGTGGTAGGTTTCCAAACAGTTTATTGTTACTATCATGAATGCTGCTGATTGTTAAATGTAAAAAAAAAATTAAATGCATACGACCATCAGCTATAATATTAGAACCAACTGCCTAATACTGAGTCCCCCTTGTGCTGCGAAACATCTCTGTTGAAATTTTTCTCATGGTCCCTAAACCATTACTTCACATTAGCTTGCTGAAAGAGGCCACTGACATTAGGGAATACTGTTGCCATGAAGAGGAATAACCTGGTCTGTAACAATGCATAGGTTGGTGGTACATAACGTCAAAGTAAGATTCACATGAGTACCCGACACAAGGTTTCTCAGCAGAACATTGCGAGAGAATTACACTGCTTCTACCAGGTTTCCTCTTTCCCAAAGTGCATCTCTTTCCCAGGTAAGCAATGCACATTCACCTGGCCTTCAATATGACATAAAAGAAACTAGAATTCATCAAAGCAGGCTGTGGGTGGTGTACAGGATTCAGCGTGGGTTCTCTGACTGCAAGCTACACTGCAATGTGTATTCTGGTTCCTTTCCATCAAAGACAGCGTGACCTTTTTAGCAATTTGTACTGCAGTGGCTCTTCTGTGGGATTAGACCAGATGGGGTAGCCCTCACTCCTCATGCCCATTAGTAATACTTTTTGCAGACACAAGAATACATTTTGTATGTAATAACCAGTGCATAAACGGGACACTGTACAAAACCTGACATTTAGGAGATGCTCTGACCCAGTCACATAGTATTGACAATTTAGATCTTGTCAAAGTCACTAATATCCTTATGCTTGCCATTTTTCTAGCAGCAAACTTTGAGAAATGACTGCTCACTTGATGTCTAATATATCCCACCCCTTTACAGGTGTCACTGTAATGAGATAAGCAACATTATTCGAGTCACCTGTCTGTGTCTTGAATGTTATTGCTATCACTGTATAATTAATTCAGTCTTTAAAGCTGATTTATCTCTATACAGAGCAACATTCAAAAATGCGTTGAAGTCTGTATCAGTGAATACATTAAAACTGGTTCAATAGGTCACAGACTTAAGATACCATCTAAAAAAACTGTCTTGGAGGGTTTTTTATTACACAGCATACAACAATACGTTAAAACAAACAGGGAAAATAAGAGTCTAGTTTAAGTGTTTCAGGAAGAGGTAGGTCTTCATTCGTCATTTGAAGACAGACAGTGACTCAGCTGTGTGGACATCTAGTTGAAGTTCATTCCACCACCTCGGTGTCAGGGCAGAGAAGAGTCTAGATGATTACCTACCTGACAGATGGAGGGACCAGGTGAGCAATGCTAGTAGATCAGAGGGAGCATTGGGAGCAGTGTGAGGACTATTAAGAGCTTTAACGTTAGAGGGTGCTTGGCTTTGTAGAGAGTTGCAGTAGTCCAGTCTGCAGGACTTTAGAGGGTAACAAAACAAGGGTAGTGTAGAGATGGTTGCCACTAGGGGCACAAAAGGGGTGTGTAGGATCACACTGAAAATAAAAACAGGACAGTCTGTAAATGTAATGTGCATACAGGTAGAGGGTAGCAAACAGCCTATACTTGGCCTGAAAGCTAGTGAACATTCGAGGCTCATAAGGATGTGATGTGATGTAAAGTACATGTGATTAAGATGTAAAGCAGTAACACACTGGCAAATTTGAGAAACAGAATGAGATGGTAACTAGTGTTAACGAGAGCTAAACAGTACTAAGATGTATTTGAAGGTGCGGGTTGTTTATCAAATACATCTGAAAATCCTCAAGCATTCATAAGGCATCCAAACATCCCAGCACACTAAACATTAAATTTTTATTAAACCTCCAGACCCACTCCTTTACCTAAGAAAAACTATACATAGAAAGCTTGACTAAACAAATGTTTTCAGCCAGGACTTAACATTGAGACTGTATCTGTGTCCTGAGCATTAACTGAAAGGCCGTTCCGATAGTCAATGGGTCTGTCCATTGGGTATTAGTTAAACTTGGATTCAGAAGCATTATCATTGGTGGAACTCAAAGCATTAGGATTGCTAGATGAGCATGGAGGAGAAAGAGGAGAATAGGCCATCTCGGTCAGACCAACAGACATACAATATGTAAAAGTGTAGAAATTATTAGTTCAAAGTACTAAAATAGTAGTAAAAACATTTTTCATAACGAAAATTTTGGGAAAACAAGTGGCCTAAAACTGAATCTAATGGCAATCTAAAATTAAGAAAACCAGAGAACATGGGAAAAAGTTGAAACCTGAATATAATGGGAATTTTTTTTTTTGAGCAAGGAATATAGAAAAATATGGGAGGAGCATCATGAAATGGTATATATTGAAGGGATTTTTTTAGAATAATTCAAATAATTCCAGGAAGTATTGATGAATTGATCTCAGGTTAATTGCTGACTTTTTGCAATAAACTCTATTTCTGTTTTTCTCATCCATGGCTTCTGTGAATATTTTTTCTTACTAAATTGTTGATGAGTTAAATAGTTTGAAAGAACCCAATGTCACAAAAAATGTTACACCATTTTATTCACCACAGGATTTCACCACTGTTTTCATTGTTTGAGTGTACATTCGCCTTAGCACTAATGCTAAGGAGGCACTTTGTAAACGCTATGGGGCTTTTTTTTTAAATTTTTTAATTTGCTTTTTGCCAAGTGTTTTGGATTTGTCTGTTGTTCTTTAATAAACAGATTTCAACTGTTACCAATGGTGGTGAAGTATCCCACCATTGGATCCAGCAGATGTAACCCAGCTCCAGGCCATAGTAGCTGAGCAGGGCCAAACCATAGTGGCTTATGAGGAGCAGAACACTAACAAGCAGCTCCTCCAGGCCCTAGCCAACCCCACTGCACCCAGGATTGACCCTGTACACAGAGCCATGCCAGATAAGTTTGATAGTTCTGCTGATCACTGCAAGGGTTTTCTCAGGCAGTGTGACACATTCTTTTTGAATCATCCGAACACCTACCACAGTGAAAAGACCAAGTGTGCATTCTTTCTGATGCTCCTCACTGGAAGGGCCCTGGAAGGGTGTCTGGCTGGTGCTGAATAGGCTTCTTCAACACCACCGCTTTGTGAAGGGGGAGAAGTGCGTATTTCATCAACACACCATAACCTTCCTGGGGTACATCAGCAGCAGCCTGAGGTTCCTGGGATTCACCACATGCTCTATTTTTACAGGAGGGTGCACAGTAGCTGCCCCCCTCATGAAGCTGCTCTGAGGGAAGCCCAAGAAATTATGCTGGTCTGAGGCAGCACAAGTGGCCTACTTTTGACTCAACCAGAGCTTTACAACCACTCCCATCCTGCGCGACCCTGACCTAAACTTCCCATTCACTATAAAAGTGGGTACATCCTTCTAGGGGGTGCATGCCATCCATTCCAGGTGTTTTCGGACCATAAAAAGCTTGGAATATATAAAGGGGGCCAAGAGACTCAACTCTCAGCAAGCAGGATGGGCTTTATTCTTCACACCTGTGTCCATTAATAGTAAGGCCGCTGATCTCTTCTATTGCCATGACCCCATTCACACTGAACCAGACCCTGAACCCATTCTACCCACTTCCATCATCATTGTGCCTATATGGTGGGTCTTCATAAATGAAACACCACCTGGAGTGCTCGACAGTATGTACCCACCACCCTTCAACAACCAACCATCAAGTGGGTCCACATCTCACCCAGCAACGGGCACCCTGGCACCCAACACATAACAAATTCTCTAAAACGCCTTCTGGTTGCCCTCCTTAACCTGAGACATCTGAGCATATGTCACTGCCTGTTCGACCTGCGCCTAAGTATGCCCCCCTTGTCCTGTGAGTTTACCACCATCCATGTTGCTGTGGATCAGTTCTCTAAGGCTTGCAAACTGGTTCCTCTAAAGGGCTTGCCCATGGCCATGGACACCACCATGGCCCTATTTATAGATATCTTCTAATGCTATGGCATCCCTGAAGATATCATTTCTGACAGATGGGTGCAATTTACATCACATGTCTGGAGAGCATTCTGTAAGAAAAACTGGGAAATAATGTGAGTCCTACCTCAAGCTACCACCCTCAAGCTGTGGGTTTATTATCAGTAATGAATTAATGAAGCTAATCATTGAAATTATACACACACACACACACACACAAGGGAGAGTTGCTTAATCACATAACTGCTCCTGAATTTGCAACACCTTATGAAAGGGTATTTTTTGTAAAAAATATAACCAAATTTTCTTTCATGTCGAGGTATTTTGCTTGTCTCCACATTAATCAGTACCTGCCCATTAACTGACAATCTGCTGAGCAGTAATGAAACTCATTGAGAATGGACCAATCACATGAGGCCAAATAATATAAAAACAATATTGATTTGCTAATAACAAAAGTGGGTGGGCCCGGGTACAGCACAAGCCAATTTTGAAAATTTGAAACAAGCCAATTAGAGCTCAGCCTCAAGTCACATGCTTTTCTAAAGTTTAAGTAACCACATACAGACTCGTTTGTCCAGTGCCCCATGCACACAAACTCACACACACAAATGAGTGAAATACAGTTTTGATTTTTTTTTATTTTAAATAAATGATAATATGACTAACAGAGGAATAGCACAACTAAAATGATTTTATTTTGTTATTAAAATATATAATTATTGTTAACGCAGCCCCCCCCTTAAATGTAGCATTCTTCTCCGGCTACTGTACATTTAAGGGGGTGGCTCCCCAGCACCCACTGTTGACAGGCCGCCACTGCCTAAGAACCTACTGCAGCAAAGAACAGCAACAATGGAGCAAGTTCCTCCCCCTAGGCCGAATACATTTAAAACTCCCTCACTTGAGCCACCTGTGGTCTCACACCATTTCAGTGCATTCTCAGATATATAATTATAACCAGACAAGCTTTATTTAATGCTACATACTCGTTTGGTTTAATCTTGTTTCCTCACTGTCTAACACTGTCAAACACTGTCCTTTTGCACATAGTCAGTGTTATGTGTCTTATTTGTCTGCACTGTCTTGTCATCCTGTGCACTTATGTTGTATGTTTAGTTTTTAAAGAATTGCACTTTAAAGTATCTATCACATGATTTTATGGTATGATATTGTGGTACTGATCAACTCTGAAGGGGTTGGATGGTGCAGGTATGCAGTTTGTAGTATATACAATAAGCTGCACTTTCTATATTAGTTACATTATTCTTGTTTATTATATAGTACATGTTTGGCTGGACAATTCCTATTAAAAACATGCTGTGTTTGTTTGTGTTTATTTAACTGTTTCATAGTGAAGGAAATCCTGATCTTGTCACCCCAAAGCAGAGAGGAATTTCTACAATGTAAGTGTCTTTTCTTCCATACACATAACCAGAGTCAAAAAATTAGGGTGTGCTCTCAAGGTGGGAGGGAATCTGGGAATCCCCCTTCCCCAATCATCCTACTACAGAAAAAATATCATTTTGTAATAGGATTATGTTTTTATTAAATATTTAGCTAACAGTTACACCAACATGAAGACCAAAACACAAAGGTTTTTTTTATATTCATTTTTTCCTCATTAGATTACTGTCAACTCACACTGGATCCCAACACAGCAAATAAACGCATCCAACTGTCTGATTCGAACAGAAAGGCGACTGACAGAGATGTCCCGTCACAAAGTTTTTGGGATTGTGATGATTATAATTATGGTTATGCTCAAAGGAGTTATGAACATCCAGAGAGCTTTAACTGTAACTCCCAGGTGTTGTGTAGTGAGAGTGTGTCTGGACGCTGTTACTGGGAGGTGGAGTGGAGCGGGGATAAAGGGGTTAATATAGCAGTGTCATATAAAAACATCAGCAGGAAGGGAGGCGGTAATGAATGTCGGTTTGGACGTAACAAAAACTCCTGGAGTTTGCTGTGCCAATCATGTAAATGCTCATTCTTACACAACAGCCAAGAAACTAATATCCCCATAAACTCCACCACCTCTAGAATAGGAGTTCATGTGGATCACAAGGCAGGAACTTTGTCTTTCTACAGCGTCTCTGACACGATGAAGCTCCTCCACAGAGTTCACACTACATTCACTCAGCCTCTTTACCCTGGATTCGGGCTAAATAACTATTCAACAGTAAAACTGTGCCACCGAAAATAGATGATTCTGGATTAGTTTAACACTATGATTCACATAACAATAATCAACCATATTACCTTTAAAAATGGTTTTCTTCATTTTGTCTTTGCCTTGCTTGATATAAATATCAGGAAGTAATGCTGCCAGGCAGGATGCTGTCTAATGCCGAGTTCACACTGCATTTTTAGTCACCGACTAGTTTTGCAAAATCAAGGCAAAGCAGAGCGTGTGCACGCAAGTGACAATCTCGCAGTGTGAATGACCAAAAACTCGATCTGACCAAGTCGCCGATCCTGCAGTTTAAAAGGAGCTCTGACTGAAAAATACCTCGGCGATGACCTACAGCCAATGAGAGAGTGAGATACAGTGCAGTGGTCAGTTCGGGGAGGAGTTATAGACCACGATATCAGCAAGCATGGCTTCAGTTGTAGCACAATATTATAGTTTAATAGAGTTTATAGGTTTTTATCAGAAAAATATGACTTAAATATAGTTATATCAGAAATAAGCTTTACAATAGCATCAAACAGAAATAAATTAGAAATATTTGCTTTACCAGCCACATCAGCAGCAGCACACTGCAAAATTATTAATTTGTTCAATTATATGGAAAGCACAATCCTTGTTTCCCGCACAGAACATTTGGCTGACAAACTTTTTGCATGGTACCATTTCCAGTCTCGTGCGAGAACTCTGACATCACATGTGATCTTGCGTTATTTCCTTGTCACTTCTCGTGTATGTTTGGTTTGGAAGGCAGTTTGCGGACCAGACAGAGTTGTCGGCGATTCTTCCTATTGTGTGCATATGCAATGTGAAAGCTCCTGTCGCTGATCCATCATGCAGTGTGAACACAGCAGCAACTGAATGCTACCCCAGATAGTCGAGTAGTGTATAAACAACAGCGACTTTGAAAATCATACAGTGTGAACTCGGCATAAGATGAACTGGTAAAAAGTTTTCTCAGCATACAGAGATAGTAGAGGTGTTGTTATGCCTTCTTCACTAGCGTCTCAGTATCATGTGGCCACCTCAAATCCTCAGAGTGTTCAGGAACACCCTTCAAATGGTTTCCACTTCCTCCTGGTAGATCCATTTAATATTACTGGTGATCAGTTTTAGCATACTGGTGTTGTTAGCAGTAGGGCAGTGGTAGATCACTGGTTAAGCTGTTGGTCTACTGATTGCAAGGTTTTGATTTGAATCCCAGTGCTGCCACTTCACAAACCCACAACTGCTCAGCTGTATAAAAAATCTGATAACTGGAACTTGCTCTGTAACATGTCAGTTGTTTGTAGTCATTCCCAATTGTGCATGTTTGAGCAACATGGATGTGAAATACAACTGTTGTACATTAAGGCCCTGTCCACATGAACGCGGGTATTTTTAAAACCGCAGCTTTTTTTATGCAGTTTGACCGTTCGTCCACACACAAACACAACATCAGGTCACTGAAACCAAACATTTTTGAAAACTCCTGCCAGGGTGAAGTTTTTCAAAAAACTCTGGTTTCAGTGTTATCGTGTAGACCGCGAAACTGGAGATTTTTGGCTTGTGACGTCGGCATCTCAGCCTGATTTATCATATGTACATATAATTAACGCTGACATAGTGAATGCTGCTACACAGCTACAGTCATCAGGAAGTAAATCAAGAAGGTTCCCAGCCCAAAGCAGCACCACAGCTTGTACATTATCACACAACTGAGCGCTAATAATAATATAATAATAATAATATTTCTGAGCTAATAAATACTGACATCTGTGTAATCCATGTCTGTGTATCCATGCTTTATTGCTAACGCTGTTTAAACTTCATTATCTACAATTTTTAAAATGATTGTCAATGTTATTTTCTATTTTTATTGTTATACTTTTAACTCTTTTGCTATAATTATCACCATACATGTTTTGATAAATGCAAAGCAAGCATTTTTTTAGTTTGATTTAATATTATTCTCCAATATATCCTGCAGGGTTTCAGTGTGACTAGCTGTGAGTTCTGATTTTGCAGAAACACCTTTTTGGAGGTGTTCGAAACATTTAATGGAGAAATTGGGCTGCTATATTTCCACCATTTAGCTCCCTGTCATGTTGAAATCTAATGAGAAACACCAAGCTGTTCTGTATTGTTCTGTTTGTTTTGCTTTTTTATCTGTATTTTTTGATCTTCTACAGGCTACAACTGCTCATTGTGTTTAATATCAGGTCTGGTAAACTAATATAACTCAAGATCCACGAAATGCCAGTATTGCATGTTGTTGTATAATGCATTGGCATCTTATTTGTTGCTGAAATGTACTTTACTATAACCAATAAACTTTGCTAGCATTGCAGAATTGATGCCTTCGCCCTGACTCCACTGTTATTTAACATAATCCTCCAGTCTAGGGGAAGGTAACGAGGAAAGGGAAAAAAAAGTGCAAAAATGAAATAGTACCAGTGAACCAAGAGCTTCAGATCTTCAGGTAAAAAAGATTTAACCCAAAAAGCAAGCATCAAAAAGGGCTTCAGGGCAGGACCAGGCCAAAAACAATGAACAAAGTGTCATATATCATATCTCATATAATATCATATATAACTTCATAAATAAATCCTACTCTAATACAAATATCACATACAAATACTCATATACAGTCATCCCTAACATGAATTATTAAAGAAAATAATAAAAGAAATTATACTTGTGGATGTCACAATTACGACTAATTTGACACCCCTAAGTTCTGTCACATTATTAGATGTAAGATTTTTCTTGTTACATTAGGATTTTTTTGCCAACTTCTGCTGAAGTGCACTTGAAATAATCACTACAGAATATATTTGCTTTTTAAATGTTTCAATTCTATAAAATAAAAATAAATCATTGAGACCTTTTGTCCCTCCCAATATTACGCAGAAATATACAAGTCATACTCTAATCAGGCCTGGAGGCCAAAGCTGGATAGTAAGGGTGAGGTTTAATTAATTGTTTTATTTTTTATTTTTTTAATGTAACTAGTGTAACTAGTGTTTAGTGTTACTGAACACTATGTATTACATTCAGTAACGCCTGGTGCTAAAACATTTTGGGGGTGGGGGGCAAACAAACTTAAAATCAATCTGTTAGTAATGCAGGACAAGTTGTTAAGGCTGTGGGTTGTTGATTGGAGGATCAGGGTTCAAGCCCCGGTACCACCAAGCTCCACCGATGGGCAATTGATTAAGGCCCTTAACCCTCTCTGCTCCAGGGGTGCTGTATCATAGCTGCCCCTGTGCTCTGACCCCAAGTTCCTCAAGCTGGGATATGCCAAGAGAAGAATTCCACTGTGCTGTAATGAATGTGTGGCGATAATAAAGGCTTAATGCCCTCATAACCATTTATCAGGTGATTACGTATCATTACTGCTAAGATAAAATATTGAAAAAGTCAACTGTTAAAGCATGCAATAAATCTACTATGAATCAGTGAATATCCCACTGTATCGGCAAGTATTTGATTAAGGTTCATTGCTGTCTAAAACAGGATTTGAGAGATTAAAAATGAAAGTTTTGAAACAAGTAGTTTATTGATTTTTTTTTTTTCGTTTTTTGTTTTGTTTTTCTAAGCAGATTTAGACGCGTCTTTCATGTGTATCTGGCAACTCTGCTTTTACTTTTGCGGAAACGAAAGTGAAGTGAATCCTCCTCTGTTCAGTCCGAGTGTGTAGCACGTGTGTATCTTTTCATGCCTTTTTCCTTTTCTTTACACACACCTGTCTTCCACACGGCTTTTACAAACTGAACCAGGAAGTGTGAGCTGCTGTTACTGACTGGAGTGTTTGCTTTTCAGTAAAATGGCACAAGCCAATATATCTGTTGTTCAGGATCATTTCAGCTGTTCAATCTGTCTGGATCTACTCAAGGATCCAGTAACTCTTCTCTGTGGACACAGTTTCTGTATGGTCTGCATTAATGGCTGCTGGGATCAGGAGGATCATCAGGGAGTCTATAGCTGTCCTCAGTGTAGACAAACCTTCACTCCAAGACCTGCTGTGAGTAAAAACACCATGCTGGCTGAAGTAGTGGAGACGCTGAAGAAGACAGGACTCCAAGCTACACGTCCTGCTCAGTCTACAGCTGGATCTGAAGATGTGGAGTGTGATTTTTGCATTGAGAATAAATCCAAAGCCATCAAGTCCTGCCTGGTGTGTCTGGCCTCTTTCTGTGAAACTCATCTCCAGCCTCACTATAAATCTCCTGCCTTTAAGAAGCACAAGCTGGTGGAAGACTCCAGACGACTCCAGGAGCAGATCTGCTCTCAGCATGACAAACTGCTGGAGGTTTACTGTCGCACTGACCAGCAGTGTATCTGCATGTTGTGTATGATGGATAAACATAAAAAACATGATACAGTATCAGCTTCAGCAGGACGAGCTGAGAAACAGGTAACAATATCTTACGGCTCTTTTCTACAACTAATCAGAGGTAGCATTAGTAGTGAGGTCGGTAAATATTTATAAAAGCATCTCGACAGATGTTAAAATGTTACGGCTGAACAAAAAATGTTCTTACATACAAAATCCAACCATCTGCTGCATCAGTTTCAAACTTCGAAGTTAGGAGAATATGTGAAATGCAACTGAAATGCAGAAATTCACTTAAATGGAAATGAAATTTGTCCTTTGTTAAGGTTTCTTAACCTAATGGCGTATTTTTTTCTAACTTGTTTAAGACTTGAAATTATTAAAAACGTTTGAAAATAAATCATTTTAATGCAGTCATGTTTGGGTATAAAAAATAGCATTTGGAAAGGCCATAGTCATCATGAGCACGATTGATTCAAGGGTCAGTACTGACACCATAAACTCATCAATGTGTAATGGAACAGGTAAAAAAAAAAAAAGTGGCCAGTTGAATTATGGGGACCGATAAGAAACAATCGCCTTCTACTGGATGTTATAAACAGCAGGTTTTGTTAAGTTTATGTTTTTATGGTTAATTTGCAACAACTTTTCATCTTTATTTCTGGAAACCATCAAATAATTATTTTTTAGGACATAGGAAGGAGGTGAGAGTGCAATCATATTCGAAACAAGGCTCCTCCGTTTTCTCCAGCATTGCGAGATTACGTTGGACAACAATCAATAGTGCTGTTCATAATACGTGTTTCAGTTTAGTCTATTTTAAAATATATAGTTTATTTACAGATAATAATTCAGATTGAAAATACCTGTAGTCTGTACACTGCTGAAATATTTGCCTTGTTGCTGCACAGAAGCTGCTGCTGGATGTGCAGGGAAAATACCAGCAAAGAATCCAGCAAAGAGAGAAGGAGCTTCAGGAGCTAACAAAAGCTGGGGAGTCTCACAAGGTGAGTTTCAGGAACAACAACATCTGGATGCTGGAAGAGCTGTTTCATTATCAGTCAGACTCTTCGTACAGAAACCTAATCACAGTCACATTTCTGGGCTTCCAGGAAAATATGAGTAAGAAACATTTTCTCTCTCTTCTGGTCTCCTAACAGCTCTCTGCTCAAACAGCAGTGCAGGAAAGTGAGAAGATCTTTACTGATATAATCAAAACACTTGAGAGAAGATGCTCTGAGGTCACAGCACTGATCAGAGCTCAGGAGAAAGCTGCAGTGAGTCGAGCTGAAGAAATCATGAAGCAACTGGAGCAGGAGATTGCGGAGCTGAAGAGAAGGAATGCTGAGATGGAGGAGTTTTCACATGTCGAGGATCCCATTTATTTTCTCCAGGTAGAGTCACTAAGACCGTAATCACTTAGGGTACATGCTCACTGGCCAAAATGTGCATCTAATTTTTTAAACAAATTATACAAGCCCATTCAAATGAAGAAGCTTGTTTATATTGTGTGTGCAACTCCATATGAACAGTATGACTTTAAAAAATATGACAAGTTAATATTTCATGATGATGTGCTTTAAGCTATGACCTAGAAAATGACCTACAAAGACAAGATAGCATCATTCACTCTCATTGTGTGGTTATGTTTGAAATTTTCTCCTCGTGAATGCCCATTTTGAGACAGTGGTTCAGAGGGAGGGGATACCACCAAATCACACAGGATTAATTACACAGCTGGTCAAGAAGCAGGGGAGAGAAATGAGATCTGCTTGTGCTCTAGTTAGACCTTGCCAGCATAGATGTATAGGTTAATACCCATTAAGACTTTACATCATGTTCTTATGAATTTATACTGCATCATGGGTTACCACACCACTGTTAATCTGAGTCATTGCTCTACATCAAAGCAAAGACATTAGAGGGTGTACAATCCTCTTTCATCAGGGCAGCTCAGCTCGAGTGCACTGCCCCTTGACCAAGCCTGGAGTGCAGCATCTTCCCGTTACAGCCTTCAAAACTACTTGCAATGATAGAGTTGACCACAGTGAAGAAGTGAATAAGAGGAAGCACACCAAATATCAAGAACTGTTTGAAGTAGAAGAGCTTTTTGTTATTGCCACGCATTACATTGCAGAAAAGTAGAATGGTTTTCTTTGCATATCCCAGCTTTAGAGATTCGGGTTGGGGCACAGAGTCAGCCATGGCGTGGTGCCCTTGGAGTAGAGAGGGTAAAGGGCCTTGATCTAGGGCTCATGTGGCAGCTTGGCAGTGCTGTGGCTTGATCCATGATCATCTGTTCAACAGCCCTAAGCTTTAATCCCTTAAGCCACCACTGCTCCCACTGAAGAGTACATAAAGAGTATCAAATTTAAGGACAACTGCATTACTGTTCATCATGGGGTCTGCTTAGAGTCTCGATGGCTTTGGATCAGTTGAGGTTATGAAACCTGATGAGTTTAAGAAACATCAGATCACTGATAAGCTATCTTAGTGCATGCTACGATTTTATTACCACAATTACCATCATACAAAATTTCTGTTCTTAATTATAATTCTCAGTTCAACGTGTGACAGCAATTACTATATAAGGTCTAAGATCTATTGACACACAAAACTACAAACATTTGTATTTGAATGTGTACAATCAGTATTCCATGACATGCAAAGCTTGGGTTTCTCTTTGATTCTCTGTCTCTGTGTAGAACTTCCAGTCTGTCTCAGCTCCTCTTAGACATGCAGACACCACTGAAACCTTTCCTCTCCACACATTTGAAGATAAAATATAATAATATCTGTGAGATCTAAACTGAGAAAGGAGCTAGAGAACTACTGCAAAGAGGAGACTGAGAAGATGTCATGTCAAGGTAAGCTATAGCTTTACAGAAACTCACTGGCTCAGGTTGTATATAAATTCACTGGGATGACTTGAAATGACCACGTCTACATTGGATGTAAAAATGAGTGTATTTGTTGAAAAAACAAATCATCTTTGACTAAAAAATTCCGTTAAAAACTACAGTTTCTGTTCAGTGGCCTGTTTGTGATTAACCGTGTGCCTGTAACTGTGTTTATCTAGTGAAGAAAGTTCGAGTTATTCCTCCTAAAAGCAGAGAAGAGTTTTTACAATGTAAGTGTCTTCCCTAAGCGCACACACAAACACACACACACACACACACACAGGGTTCTTCAAACTAGGAATACTTTTGTTAAAGGCTGATCAGCTTCATTAAGGGATCCATTCAGATCAATCAAAAAAAGCTAGAGATTGTGATGTTTTTACGTTAATTTTGTGACTAAAAAAAGGTTGTCATGAAATCATGGGGAGAGAGTTGCCAGGTTTCATCAAAATTCCCTCTCCAAGAGCAGAGAAAGTTTTTCAATTTCAAGTCCAAGTACAAACAAAATGTTAAAAAGCATTTTCTCTGACTTTTTGAGGGAAACAAATTTACTGATTTGCAGGATAAATGTCTACTCTGCGTGAATGTTAATTGGCATAACCTGGCAACCCTGCTTGCAGACCAAAAGAGCAAGTTGCACTGTTTATTGACATCTATACCTCTTCAGGGGTCATTTGTTCAGTGCACACATTTTTTGTCATTCTTAAACAATCGTTCTCCAATGATGATGATGTTGATCTTTCGGCTGCTCCCTATGTGTGTGAGGGGTCACCACAGTGGACCAAGTGTTCCGCACAACAACTTGGCACAGGTTTTATGCTGGATGCCCTCCTGATGAAACCCTCCCATTTTATCCGGGCTTGGGACCGGCACTGCATCCAGTGGCTGGGGTTTGGGCACTGGCTGGGAATTGAACCCGCGCCTTCTGCATGGTAGGCGAGAAACCTAGTCATTAGAATGAATTGCTGCTTAATGGATCCCATTTGGACTCGCAGTACCTTCATAATCCCAGTTTTATAGTGGATTCTGATGCTGTGCTTTTCTGTATTGTAACTGGTACTGTAGTCTAAATGTGAGCAGTGTGGTAGGAAAAGATACATAAGCAACAGGGATTACTGTAGCCAAGCAAAGCCGATTCAAGAACTTGGGGGAGCTTCACAAGGAGTGGACTGAGGCTGGAGTCAGTGCATGGAGAACCACTACAGACAGGAAATGGGCTACAAGTGTGGCATTCCTAGTGTCAAGCCACTGCTGAACCATAGACAATGTCAGAAGCATCTTACCTGGCCTAAGGAGAAGAAGAACTGGAGCATTACTCAGTGGTCCAAAGTCCTCTTTTCAGATGAAAGTAAATTTTGCATTTCATTTGGAAATCAAGGTCCCAGAGTCTGGAGAAAGAGAGGAGAGGCACAGAATCCAGGCTGTGTGAAGTCCATTGAGAAGTGTCCACAGTCAGTGATGATTTGGGTTGCCATGTCATCTGCTGGTGTTGGTCCACTGTGTTTTATTATAACCAAAGTCAATGCACTTCATGCTTCCATCTGCTGACAAGCTTTATGGAGATGCTGATTTCCTTTTCCAGCAGGACTTGGCCTCTGACCATAGAGCCAAAACCACTCAAAACTAGTTTGCAGACTGTGGTATTACTGTGCTTGACTGGCCAGCCAACTCAACTGACCTGAACCCTATAGAAAACCTATGGAGTATTGTCAAGGCCATTATCAAAGGAACCTGGGCTTCCATTACACTTTACATTACACATTACATTACACTGTGGTTTTTTTTGTTTTGTTTTTTTTATTATTTTTTTTAGATGCACCTGTATATTTAATAATGTTGTATAGATGATTGTATGGATTTGTTTTTCATTTCTAGAATTTCCTTCGTGAAATGTTAATGATTTTTTTTTCCTCCATCAGATTTCAGTCAGTTCACATTGGATCCTGATACAGCAAATTCCTACCTCCGTCTGTCTGAGGGGAACACAGTTGTGACCAAATCTCAATCAAGGTCATATTCTAATTCATCTGGGAGTTTTGAATATTATTCCCAGGTGTTGTGTAGTGAGAGTGTGTCTGGATACTGTTACTGGGAGGTGGAGTGGAGCGGGTATGAAGAGGTTAATATAGCAGTGTCATATAAAGACATCAGCAGGAAAGGAAGCGGTAATGAATGTCAGTTTGGACGTAATGATAAGTCCTGGAGTTTTCTGTTCAAATCACTTTATTGCTTATTCTTACACAACAACCAACAAACCATTATTGCCATAAACTCCACCCCCTCTAGAATAGGTGTGTTTGTGGATCACGAGGCAGGATTTCTATCTTTCTACGGCATCTCCGACACGATGAAGCTCCTCCACACAATCAAGTGCACTTTCACTCAGCCTTTGTATCCAGGGTTCACAATCAATTCCAGTTCAACTCTAAAGCTATGCTGTCTAAAATAGATATGTTTGGAAGCTAAAACCCTGTAAGATGAATATTACAGTGATTACATAAGGCTATAAACAGCTGTTTCCTCACCAGGCTTTCCCTTTTTTTGTCCCTCTTTAAGTTACAACTTTACTTCTGACTGCCTCTGAATACTCTTTATGTTAAATAATAAATCTGCTTTTTCTTCTTATATTTTAACTTCTGTGGTATGGTCACTATATGAATTTCTCTGGACTACTGACCTGCTGTAAGACCTGCTATTACAATTACAATACAATTTGAGCACCCAGGATGAGAAAAAAAAATCAGTGTCTGATTCGTAAAACACAAGACAAGCAGTGATTTGAGCACAAATAATGAATCAGCTTCAGTCTCCTGCACACTAGTCATTTATTTACACACCTTATGGATGCCCAAATTTACCTCACACTGTATATGTATAATTAATATAAAACAAATTAACCTTACAGCTTGTGTTACAGTCCGTTACTTTTGAAATGTTTTAAAATGTTTATAAATGAAAAAAAAGACAAAAAAACAATAAAGATTACATATGCTGGAATAATTTTTGTTTGATTATGACGTTTTTGGAGCATTTATCTTGTTAAAACCTCCTCTTGAGGTTCTCCTTTTGACTGTTTTATTGAATAAGACTGATGACTTTCAGATAGAGATCTACTTTTTTTTAATCAGGTCCTCAGGAAGACAATCTCTGTCTTTGATTTTATTTGGAGATTTTATTTAATGCTAGATTTTATTACAGCTCTAGTTCATCCACTTTACTCTTTTCCCTTTTTCCTCATTCATAAGCTGGCAAAGGTGAGAAACCTGAAGATCAACAAATACTCTCATTCTACAGCACTCTGTCTCTCTCTCTCTCTCTCATCTATCTATCTTTTTGTCTCATAAATTTATGACAATTTCTTTTCTTGCGTGTGCAAATTGTGGAATCGTAAACGTAACAATAAAAAAGAAAGCTTCCTACTGGTGGTGTTCATCACTCATGAAAGTTTTAAGCATTTTTTTTATGTTAGGAAAAGTCACCAAGTGAATCAGAAGACCATCTGAAGATAATCTTTTCACCTATAAAATTTTATCCTCCAGTTTTGTGATATTTTTTCAAGTAATTAAAGCCGTTGATTCAGCAAATGTATTTTGTGTTATTCTGACCCAAAAACATTCAATAATGTATTTTGTGTTATTCTGACCCAAAAACATTCAATAATGTATTTTGCCAAGGCTAAATTAAAGGTTTGCTCATAGATTTAATTTTTTGAAGTTTAAGTCTCCTCACTGTTGGGTTTCTGTCAGAGGTTCTTCCTCATGTAGTCTAATTATTTGGGTAGAACACAGTCACTTACAGCTAGTTTTGTGTAAAAGACTAAAAGGTCACAGAAAAAGAAAAAAACTGATTTGTGAATGAGATTTAAATGTATGTTAGTGTCCAGCAGAGGACAGCACATTATGATACAACACTACATGTCATCACTTTAATCTCTACAGTAATGTAGCGCATTCAACCCTTTTCAGGGTTGCCAGATCATTTTCTCCCTAAACGCGAGAAACTTTTTGTGTGTTATACAAACTAAAGTTGTTTTTTACATCACTGTTTATTCAAAGTTTTAGAATCTTTTTAAAAACATTTTAAGATTCATTAATGGACTGTTTTGTTTCCTGACGCCTGGTTTAGTTTTAATTTTTATTCAGTTCTGACAAACAAACACCTGGCAACTCAGATCTTACTTTAGCAGAAACGAAACTTATCTGTTCCTGAATCTTTAATCGAGATTTTGATCTGATTCGTTTCAGGGTTTTCATGTGCAGGATTATTATCTGTTTTTGAGAACAGTCGTGTGTTGTTTATTTTGTGCAATTTATGCGCATTAATTGTGAATTAATTAATTTTAATTAAATCAGATGAGTTATTTTTTCCGACACACCTGTTTTCCACACGGCTTTTATAAACTGAACCAGGAAGTGTGAGCTGCTGTAAGTGAGTGTGTGCGAGTTTGTTTTTCAGTAAAATGGCAGAAGCAAATATTTTAGGACTTCAGGATCAGTTCAGCTGTTCAATCTGTCTGGATCTATTCAAGGATCCTGTAGGTCTTTTATGTGGACACAGTTTCTGTATGGTCTGCATTAATGGCTGCTGGGATCAGGAGGATCAGCAGGGAGTCTATAGCTGTCCTCAGTGTAGACAAACCTTCACTCCAAGACCTGCTGTGAGTAAAAACAGTGTTCTGGCTGAAGTAGTGGAGACGCTGAAGAAGACAGGACTCCAGGCTACACGTCCTGCTCAGTCTACAGCTGGATCTGAAGATGTGGAGTGTGATTTTTGCATTGAGAATAAATCCAAAGCCATCAAGTCCTGCCTGGTGTGTCTGGCCTCTTTCTGTGAAACTCATCTCCAGCCTCACTATAAATCTCCTGCCTTTAAGAAGCACAAGCTGGTGGAAGCCTCCAGCCGACTCCAGGAGCAGATCTGCTCTCAGCATGACAAACTGCTGGAGGTTTACTGTCGCACTGACCAGCAGTGTATCTGCATGTTGTGTACCATGGATGAACATAAAGGACATGATACAGTATCAGCTGCAACAGGAAAAGCTGAGAAACAGGTAACAATGGCAAAGCAATGGCAGGTACAGTTTTTTTAAAAGTAGATTTAGCTTAAATAAAATTGCTTTCAGGGTGATAAAGTGGTATAGCCCAGGTCATGTGCCCAGGTCATGTCCACATTTCTGTTATTGCCTGTTTGGGGTTTCTGTGCATGTTCTCTCCCTGTTCGTATTAAACCACCACCTCCACCCAACCCACCACCACTCTGTGTGAATGAATGTATGTGTGGGGTCTGAGGCATTTCTGAAGACCTGCAGTGAATCGGGTCTCTTCTTAAATTTGTGTAAATGTCAAATCTTTACCAATGTAGTAGCTAATCCATTTCAACTTATTTACATAGAGCACAAACTGGGCTTTCATAATGTGGCTGATGTAAATATGTTAGATTCATGTAGGACTTTTAAGCTTATGTCAAAATACACATACACGAAAATACAATTTTGAACTCTAGCAGAAAAACAGTGAAAATGGAGAATAAACAAACCTGGCAGGTTGTTTTGAACACAGGACTGAATTCATGACAGTCTTGGGTGTGGGCCCATAAAAAAACAGCTAAATTATAACACTCAGAAAGACTGATAAGTAAAAAAGTAACTTTTTTCGGCAGAGCCTCTGTTTCACTGAATAATCAATGACTATTCATGAATATGTAAGATCTATTGACACCTGGCTCACGTGACACCAGGTTTCCCCAGGACTCCTATTGATGTCTCAGCTGTTTGCACCTATGCATTCAGATTCCTCATACAACAACAGGGTACACTGAGGCCAGGTTTTGTTGAGAGAAACAAAAAATAAAGCATGGTTTCTTAATTTTCATTGAAATGCAATTCTTTTACAACATTTTCTAAAAGGCATATTCACAACCACATTCCAGCCTTTCACAGACAACGTGCATTGTGCTGTGTTGTTTTTCTGTGGTACTATTATTGATTTTATATTTCGTCTGCTTAGCAAAACAACATAGCACAAATATATACTCGCTAAATAAACGCTGCCTTTTGCAAAGTGAAAGCATGCGCCGATGTGAGCAGCTTTATTTCAGTCATAAATTCACAAAACCACATTCCAGACATTCAGGGTCAAATAATTATTCGATGATGGACACAAACAGCAAAAAAAAAAGCATCATGATTACTATTACTACTGAAATTTTTCTGGGTTGCTACAATGTAATTTCACTTACAAAAACACTTTCAATATAAAGGAAGAATTGCTTTTTATTGTTGATTTTTATTGTTTTTCACAATTTGTGCAAATAGCATTTTTACAGAGCATTTCATTTCAAGTATTTTCAAATGAAGGATTTTTAGTTTTCCTAATTTGAAACCTTTTTTTACAAAGATACTCTTAAAATGTCATCTCATCTCTAGTTTCTTTAGGTTCTAAGAGAGTAGGGTGTCTAAATATAATGCATGTCTTATAGCAATGTAAATTCTGTTCTTCATTTATAGAAACAGTTCTCTGAGGTGCAGGAAACATTCCAGCAGAAAATCCAGGAGAGAGAGCAGAAGCTTCAGGAGCTAACAAAGGCTGTGGAGTCTCACAAGGTGAATATTGAGAAGAACAGCAATCTGGCTGCTGGAAGAGCTGTTTCAGAATCAGTCAAATAACTTTTTCATTCTCTCTCTCTCTCTCTCTCTCTCTCTCTCTCTCTTTCTCTCTCTCTTTTTTCTCCTAACAGAGCTCTGCACAGACAGCAGTTCAGGAAACTAAGAAGCTCTTTGCTGAGCTGATCAAATCCATTGAGAAAAGATGCTCTGAGGTGACAGCACTGATCAGAGCTCAGGAGAAAGCTGCAGTGAGTCAAAGTGAAGAAATCATGAAGAAACTGGAGCAGGAGATTGCAGAGCTGAAGAAGAGAGCAGCTGGGATGAAGGAGCTTTTACACACTGACGATCCCATCCAGTACCTCCAGGTGACATCACTGAGACCATAAACATACATAAAGATGCCAAAATTTTACATGGAATAACAAAAATATTGTACTTGTAATAACTTTACAGTAGTGAAGGATTATAAAGGAGACTACTAAAGAATGCTTGTTTATTATTATTATTATTATTATTATTATTATTATTATTATTTATTCTCTTTTCTCTATATAGAGTTTTCAGTCTCTCGTAACCCCTCCTGGAGCTACAGATTTATCCACCATCGTGGTCAGTTCTTTCTTCTCTTTTGATGATGCAGTAAAGTCTGTGTCTGAGTCGAAAGTGAAGATAGAAGCATGCTTTGAAGAGCAGTTTAAGAAGATATCAAGTGAAGGTAAGACAGAGCAACTAACATTATAGTGTTTCCAAATATGTTCAGGATAACAGAAACATTTTGTACGGTTTCAACTATAGTGACATTTTCATCACAGTAGATAAATTTGTTCTTGAACCAGTAGTTCTTGCAAAAATACAATTTCAACTCCTATTTCACTGTAAATCGCTGCTTATCCTTTTGTCACATTGTATAAATAATATCTATACAACATAACTGATTTAAGGTTTTTTGAAATATGTGAAGTGATCTTTGCTGTGATGTGTATTTATTGTATTAGTTTCACAAACTTTCATCAGCAGTTTATTAAAAAGAAAGAACCCCTTCTTTAATGCCGGGGCACAGTGGCTTAGTGACTTGCACATTTTTCTCACACCTCAAGCGTTGGGGGTTTGATTTCTGCTTCTGGCCTGTATGTATAGGGTTTGCTTGTTCTCCATGTGCTTCTGGGATTTCCTCTGGGTACTTTGATTTCCTCCCCAAGTCTAAAGGCACGTGTTGTAAGCTGAATAGCATTTCAGAATTGTCCAGTGTGTGATTGTGCCTAGCTATTGGGTTGCCACCCTGCCCAGGTATAACCAGCTTGGGGGGGGGCTGAACACAGACATGCAGGAGGAAGAGATAGGACAAATAAGTGCTCTTTTATTTTAGAAAAAGCAGAGAAAGGGGTGGTGAGGGAGTTAAGAGTGAAAGTGAAGAACACTGTCATCACTGTCATCCTGGCATTAGCACTGGAGAGCTTATTGCAGTGGTTAGCTTTCAGCTGACATACAGGACCTGGTACTCTTCACCTTCAAAGGTCTGCAACAGCACAGCACCCAGTCCTTTACCTGAGGTGTCCATGTGTACCATGAAGGAAATATTGAAGTCACAGGTAGCTGAGCTCTGTCTGCTCATCTCTTGGCTCTGCCTGGAGGTGAGTTCTTCTCCCTGCTAGGCCTGTGGGATCTGTGGGGAGAGTAGCAAACACAGGCACCACTGGCCCTGGCTCATCTGCTTAAGCATCTGGTTGAAACGTTCTACAAGGCCATCAGCCTAGGGGTGGTAGATGGGTGTCCTCAAGTGCTTCACCTGCAACAGCTGACAGATCACTCATTAAATGGGATGCAAAGGGATTACCTTGGTCTGTTAGGGTGTCCTTTCAGTTTCAAGGGTGCGATGCGCTGGCACTGTGGGTGGTGCTGACAGAAAACTCGGACTTCCATGTTCGTGCCAGGCCAGAGAGCTTTTTCAGTGTGTTGTGGGCCCCCATGCAGACATCCAGTGAGTGAGAGTGTGCCAGGTCTTTGCTCTGGGAACCACTAGCAGGTTGCAGGACTGGCCCCAATGCTCAGTGCAGTAGTAAAGTAGTCCTGCATGTAGTTGTTGTCGGCCACCTGTTGCTGAGAGCACATAGTATGCCATTTGGACTTCTTCAGAGATATATAGTAAGTAGTGAGCCCAGTACTCTTTGTCCCATCCTTCACAGATGGCAACTCACATGAAGGTATATAGGCTTCACCAGCATGGTTAAGGTTATAGGTTGTATTAGATTTGTTGTAGACAACTTTCTCAATTTTCTAGTCTATGAAGGGAGACTTGTAGCAGGTATGTTAATGCTTAATATGGAAGCATCCAGGGATATTTTCTTTAAGAGAAGCTTCATCAATGCTATTTTTAATGATTGTCATGAAGAGTAGGCTGAGATGGATTCAATGCCATTTCTTTTTTATTGAAAGACTGTGGTAGTAACAGTAAAAGTCATATATTACCCAGGCAAATAATAACTCAAACAATAACTAGAACTAATAACTAAGTAAAATTAGTGAATGTATTAATACACTTGGAAACAGCATCATCATCATCTGAATTACTTGTACAATGTGATACAATGCTCAATTTATATATAACCATCTCCTACATTAATTCTGTTTGTGTGCCATGACTGGGACTCAAACCTTTACACTCTAACCACTACACTATGCAGAGAAACACTAAATACAAACAAAAAAGTACAAATGTCAATGCAGGACTACAAAAAATAAATACAAACAGGAAATCAAAAAATCAACCCATGGACTTGAAAATGTCTTGGCTAATTAAAAACATTTGTGTCAACGTTGAAAACATTTTGTCTTTGGCTGCCAAAATTCCATATAGCATATAGCTATATATATTCAATAGCATATTGAATCACATGAACTGAATAAAAACTTGTCACAAAAAAGAAGTTTGAACTTTTCTGCTTTATAGTTGGATCTGAATGAATTTTTTTTTTTTTACAACATTTACAAAAAAATACAATCTTCATTATTTTTCAACCTCACAAATTCAGGTTTAAAAAATTCAAGTATTACAGTTAAGGTTGAAAAAATTCAGGTATTAAAATTCAAGTTGAAAAAATTCAGGTATTAATATTCAGGTCGACAAATTCAGGTTAAAAAAATACAGGTCTTAACATCCGGGCTATTACAGGAAGAGCAGTGGATTGCCGATTTCTTGGCCCGTGTCGCAGTGCACTTTAAAGTGTGCATCCTGCTCCCCAGTTTAGTATGCTGGGAAAAACATGCCGATTGGAACACGGCTCTTGTAATTAACCTGCAGTGGAGAAACGGCTCTGAGTGAGAGTGCGCAGGGATTGCGGGCTGTGAAGACGATGGACCAGCAGGTAAGTTAAATTAGTTTTATTATTTAACAGGGTAGTATGAGTTATTTTAATCTAATATTAGTCTAAAAAAAGAACGTAACTTTACTTATTGGCTACCAATGTGCCGAAGACACAAAAAAGACAAAAAAAATAAACAGTACACTAAAATATCTCATAGTAAATTCAAGTAAACTGCACAGGGAGCAGGATGCACACTTTAAAGTGCACTGCGACATTGGCCCAGGAAATCAGCAATCAATTTCTCTTCCTGTAATCGCCCGGATGATAAGACCTGAATTTGTCGACCTGAATTTGAAGGCGCCCATTTTGTCGACCTGAATATTAATGCCTGAATTTTTTCAACCTGTATTTTTATACTTGAATTTTTCAACTTAATATTAAATACCTGCATTTTTTCAACCTGAATTTTAATACTTGAAGATTTTTTTCATTCAGATCAAATCGCAAAGCAGAAAAACTTCTTTTTTTATGACAAGTGATTCAATATGCTATTTTGCTTTCAGGAATTTTGGCACTATTATACTTCCATAGCTCATTTTCGAAATAAAAAAAACGTTATGTTAATTTGTCTTAACATATGATTGTACCTGTAACCTGTTTAACTGTTTCTTAGTGAAGAAAACCTTGATCCTGTCACCCCAAAGCAGAGAGGAATTCCTACAATGTAAGTGTCTCTTCTTCCAAACACACACGGTAGACATAGAGAAAAAATTTGCTGTGTTCTGGGGGTGGGAGGGAATCTGGCAATCCCCCTTCCCCCATCATCCTACTAGAGAAAAAATATCGTTTTGTAATAGGATTATGTTTTTATTAAATATTTAGCTAACAGTTACACCAACATGAAGACCAAAACACAAAGGTTTTTTATTTATATTCATTTTTTCCTCATTAGATTACTGTCAACTCACACTGGATCCCAACACAGCAAATAAACGCATCCAACTGTCTGATTCGAACAGAAAGGCGACTGACAGAGATGTCCCGTCACAAAGTTTTTGGGATTGTGATGATTATAATTATGGTTATGCTCAAAGGAGTTATGAACATCCAGAGAGCTTTAACTGTAACTCCCAGGTGTTGTGTAGTGAGAGTGTGTCTGGATGCTGTTACTGGGAGGTGGAGTGGAGCGGGAAAAATGGGGTTAATATAGCAGTGTCATATAAAAACATCAGCAGGAAGGGAAGCGGTAATGAATGTCGGTTTGGACGTAACAAAAACTCCTGGAGTTTGCTGTGCCAATCATGTAAATGCTCATTCTTACACAACAACCAAGAAACTAAAATCCCCATAAACTCCACCACCTCTAGAATAGGAGTTTATGTGGATCACAAGGCAGGAACTTTGTCTTTCTACAGCGTCTCTGACACGATGAAGCTCCTCCACAGAGTTCACACTACATTCACTCAGCCTCTTTACCCTGGATTCTGGCTAAATAACAATTCAACAGTAAAACTGTGCCACCGAAAATAGATCATTTTGGATTAGTTTAGCACTGTATGATTGATATAACGATCAAGCTATGCTATCTTTAAAAATGGCAAGACATTAAAAAAGCTGTCTTTTTGTTTAAAATCTATATTCTCAATTTGATTAAAAAAAATTACAGAGTGGAAAACTAAATAAAAACAATCATAAAATATCATGCTCACTATCATTGAAAATTAATTGTATTAAATTAGAATGAAAAAGTATAGTCGACTGTTTATACCTAGCACTGTATTGACTTTGTCTTTGCCTTACTTGATTGATTTATCATATGTACATATAATTAATGCTGACATAGTGAACGCTGCTACACAGCTACAGTCATCAGGAAGTAAAATAAGGAGCCCAAAGCAGCACCACAACTTGTACATTATCACACAATTGAGGGATTTCTGAGCTAATAAATACCGGCATCTGTGTAATCCATGTCTGAGCATCAATGCTTTATCGCTAACGCTGTTCAAACTTCATCATTTACATTTTTCAAAATAATAATTGTCAGTAGGTGCGTTTACATGGACACTTTTTAATCAGATCGGACTGAATTCAATGAGATTGACGAATCCGATTGCAGCGTTTACATGAACGCGGTATAAAGTAATCAGATTGTTATGCGCGTTTACATGACACATGATTAGAATTGGAGTAGATCTTTTGACATGCGCACAGTCCACGAAAACAGGATTCCCGCCGTTTTGCTTAGCGCCCGCCATTTTACCTATGACAACATCCGTACGTCATATGTCATTCTTGCGTCATTGCACATGCGCAGAACTTCCCAGGAACATATTCCATCCGATTAAGTGTTTACATGTCCTCTCGATCGGACTAAAAATGGTTTAAACCACCCCTTACCATACAATTGAAATTTTAATCGGATGTGGCAAATTCCATCCGATTGACATGTTTACATGACACTTTTTTAATCTGATTGTGCTTCTAGTCCTGATACGATCGGATTACAAGTGTCCGTGTAAACGCACCTAATGTTATTTTCTATTTTCATTGTTATACTTTTAAGAATCCATTAGTAACTCATTTTACTATCACTATAATTATCACCATACATGTTTTGATTATTTAAATACAAAGCAAGCTTTTTTTTAGTTTGATTAAATATCATTCTCTGGTATATCCTACAGGGTTTCAGTGTGACTAGCTGTGAGTTTTGATTTTTGCAGAAACACCTATGAAACATCTTATGGAGAGATTGGGCTGCTATATTTTCACCATTTAGCTCCCAGTCATGTTAAAAACTAATTAGAAACACCAAGCTGCTCTGTATTGTTCTGTTGGTTTTGCTTCTTTATCTGTATTTTTTTAATCTTCTACAGCCTGAAACTGCTCATTGTGTTTAATATCAGGTCTGGTAAACTAATATAACTCAAGAAATTCCAGTATTGCAGATGTTGTTGTATAATGCATTGGCATCTTATTTGTTGCTGAAATGTACTTTACTATAACCAGTAAACTTTACTAGCATTGCAGAATTGATGCCTTCTCTCTGACTCCACTGTTATTTTACATAATCCTCCAGTCTAGGGGAAGAGGAAGCAGCTTAATGAGAAAAGAAAAAAAGTGCAAAAAAATCAAAAAAATCTTGGTACCAGTGAACCAAGAGCTTCAGATCTTCAGGTAAAAAAAAAGATTTACCTCAAAAGGCAAGCTTCAAAAAGGGCGTCAGGGCAGGACCAGGCCAAAAACAATGAACAAAGTGTCATATCATATAGAACTTCATAAATAAATAAATACATCTTACTCTAATACAAATATCACATACAAATACTCATATACAGTCATCCCTAACATGAATTATTAAAGAAAATAATAAAAGAAATTATACTTGTGGATGTCACAATTACGACTAATTTGACACCCCTAAGGACTGTCACATTATGTTGATGTAAGATTTTTCTTTTTACATTAGGATTTTTCACACAGCTTCTGCTTTGAAAATTCTGCTGGAGTGCACTTGAAATAATCAATACAGAATATATTTGCTTTTAAATGTTTTAATTCTATGAAAATTCTATTTATTTTATAAAAATAAATCATTGAGACCTTTTGTCCCTCCCAATATTACTCAGAAACATATAAGTCATACTCTAATCAGGCCTGGAGGTCAAAGCCGGATAGTAAGGGTGAGGTTTAATTAATTGTTTTATTTATTTATTTTGATGTAATTTTACTAAACACTATGTATTACATTCAGTGGTAGTTGGTGGGGGGCAAAATCAAACTGTTAGTAATGCAGGACTGTAAATGACCATTTATCAGGTGATTATGTATCATTACTGCCAAGATAAAATATTGAAAAAGTCAACTGTTAAAGCATGCAATAAATCTACTATGAATCAGTGAATTTTAGTTCAATGTGGGTTTATTATCAGTAATGAAGATAATCATTAAACACACGCACAGGAAAGTTGCCTAATCACGTGACTGCTGCTGATTTTGTAAAGTGGCTCGATCTGGTCCAAGCTCCTTGATTCTTTTCTTTTCTTCCTCCGGACTCTTTGTGAAAGAGTATTTTTATAAAGACAGAACCGACTTTTCTTTCATCCCGAGATATTTCGCTTGCTTTCACATTAATCAGTACCTGCCCGTTAACTGACCATCTGCTGAGCGGTAATGGCACTCGTTGTGAATGGTCCAATCACATGAGGCCGAGTAATATAAAAACAATATTGATTCGCTAACAACAAAAGTGGGCGGGTCCGGATCGCAGCACGCTGGAAAACAAGCCAATCAGAGCTCAGCCTCAAGTAAGCAATAGACTGATTGCATTTAAATCAAGCGCTCTTACTTTCCTTCCCTGTTTCTCTGGGTTGCCAGATCTGTGAACGATCCCACTGTGTCGGTGTGTATTTGATCAAAGTTCATTTTGGATCTTGTGTTTTGTAAGCGGTTTGGTTTGTAGGTTTGAGGTTTTTCTGTCTCTACTAAATAAATGAATATAGGAGACCACATTTTCTTTAAGAATGTTTTTCAAAATGTTATTTTCATCCACGAATTAAAGCACTGATTATGAAAACCGTGTGTATGTTGAGCTACTTATTATTATATTGTTGTCTAATACAGGATTTGAGAGGTTAAAAATGAAAGTTTTGAAACAAGTCTGAGTTTATTGATTATTTGTTTATTCTAAAATGTAGATAAAGCCGCTTCTCTAACACATATCTGGCAACTTTCCCGGAAATGAAAGCTAATCTGTCCCTGATTAGTCCGATGATTTACCACGAGCAGATCTGCTCTCAGCATGACAAACTGCTGGAGGTTTACTGTCACACTGACCAGCAGTGTATCTGCATGTTGTGTACCATGGATAAACATAAAAAAACATGATACAGTATCAGCTTCAGCAGGACGAGCTGAGAAACAGGTAAAAATATCTTACGGCTCTTTTCTACAACTAATCAGAGGTAGCATTAGTAGTGAGGTCGGTAAATATTTATAAAAGCATCTCGATGAATAGAATTTGTTCACTGTGAACTGTAGCACAGTAGATAGCGTTGTTGCCTCACAGGTTCAGGTTCCAGGTTTGAGCCTGAGCCGGGGTTTACTCCTGGGCACAGGATACCTCTGGGTTTTCCAGTTCTCTGCCACCTTCCTAAATTATGTGCAAATTACTACTAAGTATATCTTGTGATTTTAGCAAAACAAAGATTTTCTTGACAGATGCAAAAATATGTTATGGCTGAACAAAAAATGTTCTTACATACAAAATCCAACCATCTGCTGCATCAATTTCAAACCTCAGTTCCAAACAAAGTTAGGAGAATATGTGAACTGCAAATGAAATGCAGAAATTCACTTAAATGGAAAAAACATTAAATGTTCTGTCCTTTTGTTAAGGTTTCTTATCCTAATGGTGTATTTTTTTTTTCCTAACTTGTTTAAGACTTGAAATTATTACAAACCTTTGAAAACAAATCATTTTAATGCAGCCATGTTTGGGTATAAAAAATAGCATTTGGAAAGGCCATATTCATTAGGGATGCAACAATACAGTTAACCCACAGTACAATACATACTGCGGGTTTTACCCACGGTGTTCGGTTCGGATGGCTTGGCAAATTAAAGGTTTTTTCCATTATTCTTTGTTTAGGTGACAGGAACAGTAACTGTTAAGAAGGAAAAAAAAACTGGTTTTAGTTGCAATTCTCTTTATTTTACTTAAATGCAAAAATCAACTAACACAATGAAAGTGTACTGAAAATAGTGAGAGAGAAAAATTAGCGCTTGTATGACTTTATTACAGGAGACGGGTTTGGAGGGCGCGCTTTATTTCCCAATCCGCTCTGTAATGACCAGTCACGGTGAGAGAAATCTCTGTAATGACCAGTCACGGTGAGATAACTCTGTTACCCCCGAGGTCCAACTATGTTATTAGAGCAAGGCTTTGTGCTTTAACCAAAGCATTTTCAATTTTTTTGCGTGAACCGTGGAGGTCGTACCGAACGGTTCAATATTATATTGAGTATTGTGGCATCCCGAATATTCATTATGAGCACGATTGATTCAAGGGTCAATACTGACACCATAAACTCATCAGTGAACAATGGAACAGGTAAAAAAAAAAAGTGGCCAGTTGAATTATGGGGACCGATAGGAAACATTCACGTTCTATTGGATGTTGTAAACAGCAGGTTGTGTTAAGTTTGTTTTCAATGTTTTGCAACAACTTTTCATTTTTATTTTTGGAAGCCATCAAATAAATAATTTTAAAGACATAGGAAGGAGGTGAGAGTTCATGCATATTCGAAACAAGGCTCCTCCGTTTTCTCCAGCATTGCGAGATTACATTGGACAACAATAAATAGTGCTGTTTTACATGTGTTTCAGTTTAGTCTATTTTAAAATATAATGAGTTTATTTACAGATAATTATTCAGATTTGAAAATACCTGTAGTTTGTACACTGCTGAAATATTTGCCTTGTTGCTGCTGCTGGAGGTGCAGGGAAAATACCAGCAAAGAATCCAGCAAAGAGAGAAGGAGCTTCAGGAGCTAACAAAAGCTGAGGAGTCTCACAAGGTGAGTTTCAGGAACATCATCTGGATGCTGGAAGAGCTGTTTCGTTATTGGTCAGACTCTTCATACAGAAACCTAATCACAGTCACATTTCTAGGCTTCCAGGAAAATATGAGTAAGAAACATTTTCTCTCTCTTCTGGTCTCCTAACAGCTCTCTGCTCAAACAGCAGTGCAGGAAAGTAAGATTTTTAGTAATATAATCAGAACACTTGAGAGAAGATGCTCTGAGGTCACAGCACTGATCAGAGCTCAGGAGAAAGCTGCAGTGAGTCGAGCTGAAGAAATCATGAAGCAACTGGAGCAGGAGATTGCGGAGCTGAAGAGAAGGAATGCTGAGATGGAGGAGTTTTCACACGTCGAGGATCCCATTTATTTTCTCCAGGTAGAGTCACTAAGACCGTAATCTCTTAGGGTACATGCTCACTGGCCAAAATGTGCATCTAATTTTTTAAACAAATTATACAAGCCCATCCAAAAGAAGCAGCTTGCTTAAATTGTGTGCAACTCCATATGAACAGTATGACTTTAAAAAATATGACGAGTTAATATTTCATGATGTGCTTTAAGCTATGACCTACAAAGACAAGATGGCATCATTCACTCTCATTGTGTGGTTATGTTTGAAATTTTCTCCTCGTGAATGCCCATTTTGAGACAGTGGTTCAGAGGGAGGGGATACCACCAAATCACACAGGATTAATTACACAGCTGGTCAAGAAGCAGGGGAGAGAAATGAGATCTGCTTGTGCTCTAGTTAGACCTTGCCAGCATAGATGTATAGGTTAATACCCATTAAGACTTTTACATCATGTTCTTATGAATTTATACTGCATCATGGGTTACCACACCACTGTTAATCTAAGAGTCATTGCTCTACATCAAAGCAAAGACATTAGAGGGTGTACAATCCTCTTCCATCAGGGCAGCTCAGCTCGAGTGCACTGCCCCTTGACCAAGCCTGGAGTGCAGCATCTTCCCATTACAACCTTCATAGTCGATTGTACTGCCAAAAAGGTGTCTATCCTTGGCAGTAGATTGACCATCCAGGGCCTGGAGATGCAGCAACAACCTGCAGCTTTTCTTCAATTGAATCACCACAATGTTCATGGTATCTTGTGTATGAGATGTAATGCAGTGCAGGGACTCTAAGGTCTTGATGGCAGACATGGAGATCCAGATAGGAATGAAATGGAGGGTGCACCATGTTTTGGAGTTGGCAGAAGCATGGATGTGACACAGGGTGCAGGGTAGTGGGGGTTGACAAAGCTGCCTTAAGACCCTATATCATCAGGGTTCCTCATCTAGTTTTCACCAAGGGCCAAATTCTGCTAACAGTACAAAGCCAAGGGCCACTGACCACAATCTTATGACCACAATGTTTGCTCTGCTATTATTATTATTATTATTATTATTATTATTATTATTATTATTTTGTTGTTGCTGCTGTTTTTGCACAATATAAAAATCTGATTTTGTTTTTTCCTTTAGTAGTCTGTTTTATTGAAACAATTATGAACATTTTGTATTCAAGAACTTTTCCTGTTGAGTATTATAAACAATTGAACAAACAAACAAAAATCTCCATGTCTGCCTACAAGCCAGCTGTTCTTGCTCATTTCCAGACTGGATCTCTTCTCTTCACTTTCCCCAATTGCAGATTCAATTATTACACCTATCAGAATTAATATTTTTATTCTTTTTACTTAGATTTTATAGAGATCAAATTGTAACAGTATTAATTGACATGTACTCACCATTCAATGAGAGAAGTGACAGTGACTGGCTGAAGCCATACCTCTGAAGTTGGGGCTATATTCTGTTGTAGCAATCCTGAGACACTGATCAAGATGCACACTGGACAGTCTGTTTCTCTCCTGGTTCTTGATGTTCATTATAGAAAACGATGACACTCAGATGTAAGTGGAGAGGAACATCGGAAGTAGGAACATTGCATTGATTCTGCTTGAATTAAGCTTGAGAGACCACTTTTGTCCAAAGGTCGCTCACACCAGCCTCCTTGTTTTGCTCTCTGATCAACTCAGACTTTGACATTTCCAAAATCTCCTGCTGCAAAGATGCTTCATCCAAAGTTGAAACCAGGCGTTTGGCCTCAGCAGTCCATTGCCCATCTGCTGAGACTGAAAACGGCTGTCTTAGGAAAAGGAGTTCACTCAACAGGTTAAAGCTCTCAAATCACTCCTCGAAATTCTTTGTAGTCTCGTGACAAAGTCGCACAATAGCGGGTCCTCTCACATCTGGTGTTTCACGCAATGCTGTTGCAAATGCGGAAAGTGTAGTTTTCTTGCTTGAAGATCACATTTAAAAAGTGTCTGCTTTAAAGGAAAAGCTTGAACGGCTTCGTACTTTCTGCAATAGTGTGGTTCTTGCCCTGCAATTGCAAATTAAGCTGGTTTAGGTAAGACATGATATCGCACAAAAAAAGCATGTATGCCATCTCTGTGCTGTCTTTCAAAAACCTCAAATTTCTTGCCGTTTGGCTTTTGCCGTTCTGCTGACGTTTTTCCAAGCCTTGCTGGAGGAAGGTGATGTTGCAGACCAGAACTGATGCGAATAAAGTTTACTAGCTTCATCACAGTATCCATTGTCTCTTTCATTTTTCCAGAGAGTTTGGCACACAATACCGATTTATGAGTTATGCAGTGAAATGCTATGAGTGCTGGGTTGACAGCAGCTAGCCTGCTAATCAAACCTCTGTGATGTCCAACCATTGACAGAGCCCCGTCAGTGACAACTGATATAACTTTGCTTAAATCCAATCCATTCTTTTTAAAGAATTGCATCAGTTCATTAAAAATGATTTCTCTGGTTATGTGCCCCTGTATTGGCAGCAAACAAAGCAGCTCTTCACAAAACCTTCCCATCAAGAAATCTGATGGCAATGTCGGTTTGGTCGCAAGACGAGTCTATTGCAAGTGACATGACTTCAGCTTTCTTTAAGTGAGAAAAGATTGGACAGACAATCACCTGCCAATGTCTCTACTACTCTTGTTGCCATGCAATTGGATAATGGCACCTTCTGTAGTAGCTCCACAACCATTTTCTTCATTTTGTCATTGTGATTTAAAACTTCCTCCACTGTCAATTGCACAGTTTTTAATTAATTCGGCATCCATGAACAGCTTTTCGGCCTTTGCCATGTTCCAAGCCACACGTAAGGAAGCTGCGGATGCATTCTCCTGCATAGAATTGGTTTTGTGAATAACAGCAACTGATTGCTTGTAAGCTGCCACCAATTGTTACCTTCTGTTTGCGGCTCCCCAAATGTTCTGGATAATTGTCGTTGTGCTTACGCTGATATTACCTTGACAGCACTATTTGAAATTAGAGAACATTTTTCTATTGAGGAACCCTGCTATACATCAAAAAGCCACATAAAGTTCTTGATGCTGGCAAGTCTGTCAACTTTCCATGATTAGGGAAATTGTGACACCTTTTGTTCACTACTGCTGGAATGCATGAATGTTGTTGTTGTCAGAGCCATTGAAAAGACCCAACCACAGCCCAAAACACCAGCAGGTCTACTCGGATAGATTGGAATCTGAGGACAACCTTAGGCAAACAAGTCTGGTTCCTCCAAATACTGTATTATGCCAAGATCTCTGTGGACTTAAGTGTTGATTCACATAGAGCCAACTGGCAATGATAGAGTTGACCACAGTGAAGAAGTGAATAAGAGGAAGCACACCAAATATCAAGAACTGTTTGAAGTAGAAGAGCTTTTTGTTATTGCCACGCATTACATTGCAGAACAGTAGAATGGTTTTCTTTGCATATCCCAGCTTTAGAGATTGGGGTTGGGGCACAGGGTCAGCCATGGCGTGGTGCCCTTGGAGTAGAGAGGGTAAAGGGCCTTGATCTAGGGCTCATGTGGCAGCTTGGCAGTGCTGTGGCTTGATCCATGATCTTCTGTTCAACAGCCCTAAGCTTTAATCCCTTAAGCCACCACTGCTCCCACTGAAGAGTACATAAAGAGTATCAAATTTAAGGACAACTGCATTACTGTTCATCATGGGGTCTGCTTAGAGTCTCGATGGCTTTGGATCAGTTGAGGTTATGAAACCTGATGAGTTTAAGAAACATCAGATCACTGATAAGCTATCTTAGTGCATGCTACGATTTTATTACCACAATTACCATCATACAAAATTTCTGTTCTTAATTATAATTCTCAGTTCAACGTGTGACAGCAATTACTATATAAGGTCTAAGATCTATTGACACACAAAACTACAAACATTTGTATTTGAATGTGTACAATCAGTATTCCATGACATGCAAAGCTTGGGTTTCTCTTTGATTCTCTGTCTCTGTGTAGAATTTCCAGTCTGTCTCAGCTCCTCTTAGACATGCAGACACCACTGAAACCTTTCCTCTCCACACATTTGAAGATATAATATCTGTGTCTAAACTGAGAAAGGAGCTAGAGAACTACTGCAAAGAGGAGACTGAGAAGATGTCATGTCAAGGTAAGCTATAGCTTTACAGAAACTCACTGGCTCAGGTTGTATATAAATTCCCTGGGATGACTCGAAATGTACCACCTCTGCATTGGACAAAAATGTGTTCTGTTTGATTGAGTGTATTTTTTAAAAAAATTACATCTTTGACTGAACAATTCCTTTAAAATCTACAGTTTCTGTTCAGTGGCCTGTTTGTGATTAACTGTGTGCCTGTAACTGCTCTACATGAATATTAATTGGCATAACCTGGCAACCCTGCTTGCAGACCAAAAGAGCAAGTTGCACTGTTTATTGACATCTATACCTCTTCAGGGGTCATTTGTTCAGTGCACTTTTTTTTTTTTGTCATTCTTAAACGATCGTTCTCCGATGATCTTTCGGCCTGCTCCCTATGTGTGTGAGGGGTCACCACAGTGGACCAAGTGTTCTGCACAACAACTTGGCCCAGGTTTTAGGCATCAGGATGCCCTCCTGATGAAACCCTCCCATTTTATCCGGGCTTGGGACCGGCACTGCATCCAGTGGCTGGGGTTTGGGCACTGGCTGGGAATTGAACCCGGGCCTTCCGTATGGTAGGCGAGAAACCTAGTCATTAGAATGAATTGCTGCTTAATGGATCCCATTTGGACTCGCAGTACCTTCATAATCCCAGTTTTATAGTGGATTCTGATGCTGTGCTTTTCTGTATTGTAACTGGTACTGTAGTCTAAATGTGAGCAGTGTGGTAGGAAAAGATGCAAAAGCAACAGGGATTACTGTAGCCAAGCAAAGCCGATTCAAGAACTTGGGGGAGCTTCACAAGGAGTGGACTGAGGCTGGAGTCAGTGCATGGAGAACCACTACAGACAGGAAATGGGCTACAAGTGTGGCATTCCTAGTGTCAAGACACTTCTGAACTATAGACATTGACAGAAGCATCTTACCTGGGCTAAGGAGAAGAAGAACTGGAGCATTACTCAGTGGTCCAAAGTCCTCTTTTCAGATGAAAGTAAATTTTGCATTTCATTTGGAAATCAAGGTCCCAGAGTCTGGAGGAAGAGAGGAGAGGCACAGAATCCAGGCTGTGTGAAGTCCAGTGAGAAGTGTCCAGTCAGTGATGATTTGGGTTGCCATGTCATCTGCTGGTGTTGGTCCCCTGTGTTTTATTATGTCCAAAATGAATGCAACCATCTACCAAGAGATGTTAGAGCACTTCATGCTTCCATCTGCTGACAAGCTTTATGCTGAATTCCTTTTCCAGCAGGACTTGGCCTCTGCCAAGAGCCAAAACCACTCAAAACTAGTTTGCAGACTGTGGTATTACTGTGCTTGACTGGCCAGCCAACTCACCTGACCTGAACCCTATAGAAAACCTATGGAGTATTGTCAAGGCCATTGTCAAAGCAACCTGGGCTTCCATTACACCTCAGCAGTTCCACAGACTGATCGCCTCCATGCCACACTGCATTGATGCAGTTATTTTTGCAAAAGGAGCCCCAACCAAATATGAAGTACATAAATGAACATACTTTACTCAGAAGTTTGACTTTTCTGCATTAATAATAATTTCTTTGATTATCTTAAATATTCTAATATTTTGAGCTACTGGATTTTTTATTTTTTGATTTTGTGATTCATAATTTTCTAAATTAAAAGAAAAAAGGCTTTAAATATTTTAGCCATCAATCTAATATATAATTGTTTCAATGTTTGAATTAAATTGTGGGCAAAAAATGAATGCTTCCTCAATATTCTATTTTTTTTAGATGCACCTGTAATATTTAATAATGTTGTATAGATGATTATATGAATTTGTTTTTCATTTCTAGAATTTTCTTTGTGAAATGTTAGTTTTTTTTTCTTCCATCAGATTTTGGTCAGTTCACATTGGATCCTGATACAGCAAATTTCTACCTCTGTCTGTCTGAGGGGAACACAGTTGTGACCAAATCTCTATTAAGCTTATATGCTTATTCATCTGGGAGTTTTGAATATTATTCCCAGGTGTTGTGTAGTGAGAGTGTGTCTGGATGCTGTTACTGGGAGGTGGAGTGGAGCGGGTATGAAGGGGTTAATATAGCAGTGTCATATAAAGACATCAGCAGGAAAGGAAGCGGTAATGAAGGTCAGTTTGGACGTAACGATAAGTCCTGGATTTTGCTGTGCCAATCATTTAAATGCTCATTCTTACACAACAACCAACAAACCATTATTGCCATAAACTCCACCCCCTCTAGAATAGGTGTGTTTGTGGATCACGAGGCAGGATTTCTATCTTTCTACAGCGTCTCTGACACGATGAAGCTCCTCCACACAATCAAGTGCACTTTCACTCAGCCTTTGTATCCAGGGTTCACAGTCAATTCCAGTTCAACTCTAAAGCTATGCTGTCTAAAATAGATATGTTTGGAAGCTAAAACCCTGTAAGATGAATATTACAGTGATTACATAAGGCTATAAACAGCTGTTTCCTCACCAGGCTTTCCCTTTTTTTGTCCCTCTTTAAGTTACATCTTTACTTCTGACTGCCTCTGAATACTCTTTATGTTAAATAATAAATCTTCTTTTTCTTCTTATATTTTAACTTCTGTGGTATGGTCACTATATGAATTTCTCTGGACTACTGACCTGTTGTAAGACCTGCTATTACAATTACAATACAATTTGAGCACCCAGGATGAGAAAAAAAAAATCAGTGTCTGATTCGTAAAACACAAGACAAGCAGTGATTTGAGCACAAATAATGAATCAGCTTCAGTCTCCTGCACACTAGTCATTTATTTACACACCTTATGGATGCCCAAATTTACCTCACACTGTATATGTATAATTAATATAAAACAAATTAACCTTACAGCTTGTGTTACAGTCCGTTACTTTTGAAATGTTTTAAAATGTTTATAAATGGAAAAAAAATGACAAATCAATAAAGATTCCATATGCTGGAATAATTTTTGTGTGATTGAGCTTTTTTCTTGTTAAAACCTCCTCTTGAGGTTCTCCATTTTTACTGGTTTATTGAATAAGACTGATGATAATCAAGCCTGAGATAGAGTCCTACTTTTTTTGTCAGGTCCTCAGCAAGACAATCTCTGTCTTTAAATTATTAGAGATTTTATTTAATGTTAATTTTTTTTTACAGCTCTAGTTCATCCTCTTTAATCTTTTCTCTTTTTCCTCATTCAGAAGCTGGCAAAGGTGAGAAACCTGAAGATCAACAAATACTCGCATTCTACAGCCCTCTGTCTCTCTCTCTCTCTCTCTCTCTCTCTCTCTCTCTCTCTCTCTCTCTCTCTCTCTCTCAGTATTTTACCTATAAAATCTATACTCCAGTTTTATGTAATTTTTTAAAAAAGTATTTAAAGCAGTTCAGCAAATGTACTTTGTGTTATTTTGAGACAAAAACATTTAATAATATATTTTACCAAGACTAAATACAAGCTTTACTTGTAGTAAAGTTTATCTGTAATCACTAGTGCTGTATATTTTTTTCTTGATTCACATGTTCTAATGAAAATATACAATAAAAATCAACTGTGATTTACAGGCTTTCAAGGTTTTTAAAGCCTTCCCTGTGGTCCGTTTTATTAATAAAAATGTTGTAGTAGCATTCTTTTTGTTTGCAAAAGTGGGACAAGAGTTAGTGACTGTGTGATGATATAAAACTTTTGGTGATACAAAATATAAGTAGTCTAATTATCTGGGTAGTACACAGTCAGTTATAAATATTTTGCGAACAAGACTAAAATGTACTGAGTTGATTTAAATGTATGTTAGTGTCCAGCAGAGGGCAGCACATTATGATATAACACTACATGTCATCACGTTAAACCTCTGACAATAGGAATATAGTGAATTAACATATAATTTATATTTTAAAAAAAAATTTATAAAACATACAGATAATTTAAAATTTTTATACACTTATACTGTATTTAGAAATACTATAAATATACTATAGTTACACTGTAAGTAGTAACTTTAACTGTATAAATATGTATTTTATGCATTATAAGTAGTCTAATGTAATTTTCACTTAATTGTTCCTGGGTTTATTTATTCCTTATAGACTAGAAGTTACTTATCCTAGCGAAAATGTCGTAGACTCCAGTTCATCATATTTCTGTATTCTGTATTCTCTGTATTTAGTATTTTTCTGCTATATTTTGTTATATTGTTATATTCTACTATATTTTGTAATATTTTATATTTTGTTATTTGATATATTTTTTGTTATATTTTATATTTTATATTATGTTAGTTGATATATTTTTTGTTATATTTTTATATCCTAATTTGGGTATTTTAGTATTTTTCTGCTATATTTTGTTATATTGTTATTCTGCTATATTTGGTAATATTTGATTTTTGTTATATTTTGTACCCTAATTTGGGTATTTTAGTACTTTTGTTATATTCCTTCCTATTTTATCTATTACCTGTGTTTGTATCTATCTATCTATCTATCTATCTATCTATCTATCTATCTATCTATCGACCGACCCCTTTCTGGGTTGCCAGATCATTTTCTCCTAAACGCCTTCTCCTAGACTTTTTGCGTGGTATACACACCAAATTTGTTTTAATATCGCTGCCTATTCAAATTTTTAGAATATTTTTAGATTTTAGGATTCATTAATGGACTGTTTCCTGACGCCTGGTTTAGTTTTAATTTATTCAGTTCTGAGGAGTAAAAAAAACACCTGGCAACCCAGCTCTTATTTTTAGCAGAAACGAAACCTATCTGTTCCTGCCTGTTTAATCAGGATTTTAATCTGTTTTGTTTTCAGGTTTTCATGTGCAGGATCATTATCATTAGCTGTTTTTGAGAACAGTCGTGTGTTGTTTATTTTGCATAATTTAAATTAAGCGACTCATTTTTTAGACACACGTTTTCTACACGGCTTTTACAAACTGAACCAGGAAGTGTGAGCTGCTGTGAGTGAGTGTGTGTGAGTTTGTCCTCCAGTAAAATGGCAGAAGCGAATATTTTAGGATTTCAGGATCAGTTCAGCTGTTCAATCTGTCTGGATCTATTCAAGTATCCAGTAACTCTTTGTTGTGGACACAGTTTCTGTATGGTCTGCATTAATGGCTGCTGGGATCAGGAGGATCAGCAGGGAGTCTATAGCTGTCCTCAGTGTAGACAAACCTTCACTCCAAGACCTGCTGTGAGTAAAAACAGTGTTCTGGCTGAAGTAGTGGAGACGCTGAAGAAGACAGGACTCCAGGCTACACGTCCTGCTCAGTCTACAGCTGGACCTGAAGATGTGGAGTGTGATTCCTGCACTAAGAGTAAATCCAAAGCCATCAAGTCCTGCCTGGTGTGTCTGGCCTCTTTCTGTGAAACTCATCTCCAGCCTCACTATAAATCTCCTGCCTTTAAGAAGCACAAGCTGGTGGAAGCCTCCAGACGACTCCAGGAGCAGATCTGCTCTCAGCATGACAAACTGCTGGAGGTTTACTGTCGCACTGACCAGCAGTGTATCTGCATGTTGTGTACCATGGATGAACATAAAGGACATGATACAGTATCAGCTGCAGCAGCACGAGCTGAGAAACAGGTAACAATAACTCAATAACATTTCCTCCACAATTAGCTGGAAGAAGCAATGGTAGTTTCAGTTCATTTAAAGATAGATTTAGCTAGAATTGCTTTCAATACTGATCTCCAGTTTAGTCTTGAGTTTCTGTTGTAGCTTGTTTTGGGTTTCTATTCTCTCCCTGTTTATATGGACTTCCTCCCTGGTCTCTAGTTGCCTTCCATGAATGAATGTGTTTGTGTATGGTGCCTTAAAATGGACTGGCATCCTTGGAATCCAGGATTCCAAACTTACAAACAATGTCCATGGAATAGACTTTGGACTCATAATCACAGCAGTGAATAAAGATAAAGGAAGAATTGCTTTCTTTAGATGATATTAAATTTTTATTGGGGTTCACAATTTCTTTAAACAAGGTGAAACTGAATTTAGACAGGACCATTGACACTTGGTTAAAATGACAGTACTACAGTTTAGGAAACATATATCGTCTAAATTGTCATCAGTTCTGGGTTGCGCGGTGGCTCAGTGGTTAGAACTGTTACCTCACAGCAAGAAGGTCCTGGGTTCGAATCTTGGGTTGGAACAGTAGGGCCTTTCTGTGTGGAGTTTGCATGTTCTCCCAATGCCTGTGTGGCCTTACTCTGGTTTCCTCCCACAGTCCAAAAATAAGTACTTTTTGTATGGACTGTGATGGACTGGCAAAATGTCCAGGGTGTACCCAATGTGCCCTGTGGCCCTAGTTAGGAGTAAAGCGGGTATAGACAATGAATGAATGTTGAGAGTTTTCTGAAAATGTTCTAGTTTGAAACCCTTGAAACCAGAAAGCTAACTAAAGAATCTGTTATAGTTCTAGAGATAACATTTTAAGAGTATCTAAGAGTGTAGAGTGTCTACAATAGAAATGTACTGAATGTGTTCTACAACAGTTTAAATTCTGTTCTTCGTTCATAGAAACAGTTGTTGGAGTTGCAGGGGAAATGCCAGCAGAAAATCCAGGAGAGAGAGCAGGAACTTCAGGAGCTAACAAAGGCTGTGGAGTCTCACAAGGTGACAATGGCAATCTCTCTGCTGGAAGAGCTGTTTCAGAATCAGTCTTGCTCTTATTTAATCATCTATTAATAATCTCAGTAACTTTAACTGAGCAAAATGATCATCTCTGTCACTCTCTCTCTTTCTGTCTCTCTGTGTATCTCTTAACAGAGCTCTGCACAGACAGCAGTTCAGGAAACTGAGAGGATCTTTACTGAGCTGATCAAATCCATTGAGAAAAGATGCTCTGAGACGACAGCACTGATCAGAGCTCAGGAGAAAGCTGCAGTGAGTCGAGCTGAAGAAATCATAAAGAAACTGGAGCAGGAGATTGCAGAGCTGAAGAGGAGAGAGGGTGAAATGGAGAAACTTTCACACCCAGAAGATCCTATCCAGTACCTCCAGGTGACATCACTGAGACCATGAACCAATAGATTTTCGATAGATTTACCCAAACTACCCAAAATGTTTCCATGTAATCAACAAAAATAATGAATTTGGAATATTGTAAAAGTAGTGACAAACGTTTAAGTAGACTATTCAAAATTTATTCTTTTTAATTTTCATATCTCTATGTAGACTTTTCAGTCTCTTGTAACCCCTCCTGGAGCTGCAGATTTACCCACTATCATGGTCAGTTCTTTCTACACTTTTGATGATGTAGTAAAGTCTGTGTCTGAGTCGAAAGAGACGCTGGAATTGTGCTCTAACGAACAGTTTGAGAAGATATCAAGTGAAGGTAAGACAGAGCAACTAACATTACATTCTCTCCAAATACGTGTAGGATAACTAAAACAAGTTTTTCATAAAAATTTCCAGTCTTTTAACATTTTTAACACAATTTCACAGTAAATCTATTTGTGCTTGAGCCAGCCATGATGCAGTGCCTAAATTGCAGGGGATTGGGGGTGTTGCTCAAGGGCCCTGAGGTGTCAGCTTGACGGTGCTGGGGATTGAACCCCAATCTTCCGAACAACAACCCAGAGCTTTCACCATATTATTTTCTTTAAGACAGGCTCCATCACTGCTATTTTTAATGATTGTTATAGAGAGAGTAGGCTAAGATGGATTTAAGTGCACTTTGTTTTTATTGAAAGACTATTGTAGTAACAGTGAAAAAGTCATATTTTACTCAGGCAAAAATAACTATAACAATAACTAGGACAATGCTAACTATTACAGTGTGTTGTTTCATTCGTAACAGTACACAGGGAAATAAAGCAACGCTCTTCCAGGACCCTGGTAAAACACAGAACTAAGTACACTACACAGTACTACATAATGTGATCAAGTACAAGTGCAGTCCAAGACACTTGAACTCAAAACTCAAGAACTCAAACACTGATGGAAATGAACAGCCTATACTGAAATCCTCCTAAATAAACAAACAAAAAAAGTACAAGCATCAATGCAGGACAGAAGAAGGTAACATTGGATGTAACGTCTGTAGGTGACCGTAAATATGGTTGAAATTGTATGTTTATTCATCTCAGAAGCTGATTTCAGTGAAGCTTATGTGTTTGGTATATGTACCGAGTTATAGATATACAAGGTACTTTGTTAACATTCAATCACCTGAAGCAGAGAAATTGTTCGATTACAGTATAACATGTATATTGTATATATGTATATGTGTAACAAACATTTGTGTCATATTTTATCTTCGGCTGGTCAATTCCTATAAATAATGTTATGTTAGTTTGTCTTTTTATGATTGTATCTGTAACCTGTTTAACTGTTTCCTAGTGAAGAAAATCCTGATCCTGTCACCCCAAAGCAGGGAGGAATTTCTACAATGTAAGTGTCTTTTTTTTCCTTATACATAGACAAAGAGAAAAATTGGGTGTGCACTCAGGGTGGGAAGGATATTCATCCTGATATAGTAATATAGTATTGTAGTAGAATTAGGTTTTCTTTAAATTCATGAAAGATTTTTTTTAATACTTTTTTTTCCCCATTAGATTACTGTCAGCTCACACTGGATCCCAACACAGCACATCAACGCATCCAACTATCTGATTCGAACAGAATGGCAACTGACACTGAAATCCAGTCATATAATACTTTTGCTTTTGGCTATGAACATCCAGAGAGCTTTAAATATCACTCCCAGGTGTTGTGTAGTGAGAGTGTGTCTGGATGCTGTTACTGGGAGGTGGAGTGGAGCGGAGTTAATGGAGTTAATATAGCAGTGTCATATAAAGACATCAGCAGGAAGGGATATGGTAATGAATGTGTGTTTGGACGTAATGATAAGTCCTGGAGTTTGCTTTGTCAATCATCTGGTTACTCATTTTTACACGACAACCAAGAAACTAATATCCCCATAAACTCCACCTCCTCTAGAATAGGAGTTTATTTGGATCACAAGGCAGGAACTTTGTCTTTCTACAGCGTCTCTGACACGATGAATCTCCTCCACAGAGTTGACACCACATTCACTCAGCCTCTTTACCCTGGATTCTGGCTAAATAACTATTCAACAGTAAAACTGTGTGAATGAAAACAGATGATTTTGGATTAGTTTAGCACTGTATGATTCACGTATCAATAATATAATAATCAAGCATGTTACCTTTAAACATGGCAAGAAATTAAAAAAGCTGTCTTTTTGTTTAAAATCTATATTTTTAATTCAGTTCAAAACTGAATAAACACAAGTATGAAATTTCATGCTCACAATCTTTGAAAATTAATTGTAGTAAATAAGAATTAAAATTATAGTTCATACCTACCTAATGTTCATACCTACCAATGTTAAATGGTTTTCTTCATTTTGTCATTGCCTTGCTTGATATAAATATCAGGAAGTAATGCTGCCAGGCAAAAACATTTTTCAGCATGCAGAGATAGTACAGGTGTTATGCCTTCTTCACTAGAGTCTCAGTATCATGAGGCCACCTCAAATCCTCAGAGCATTCACGTACACTCTCCGAAGGGTTTCCACTTCCTCCTGGTAGACCCATTTAATATTACTGGTAATCAGTTTTAGCACACTGGTGTCAATACCAGTAGGGCAGTGGTAGGTGTTGGATTACTGATTGCAAGATTTTAAGCTCAAATCCCAGTGCTGCCACTCAACAAACCCTCAACTGCTCAGCTGTATAAAAAATCTGATAACTGGAACTTGTTCTGTAACATGTCGGCTGTTTGTAGTGATTACCAATTGTGCATGTTTGAGCAACATGGATGATGTATAATGCCGCTGTTGTACATTAAAACAAGTGTAAATGTGTCAAGCAAGCTCCTGGACACAAGCACATAGTGACCCAGCCTGATTTATCATATGTACATATAATTAATGCTGATATAGTGAATGCTGCTCCAATCATGTTAAAATCTAATGAGTAACACCAAGCTGTTCTGTATTTTTCTGTTGGTTTTGCTTCTTTATCTGTATTTTTTGATCTTCTACAGCCTGAAACTGCTCATTGTGTTCAATATCAGGTCTGGTAAACTAATATAACTCAAGATCCAAGAAATGCCAGTATTGCATGTTGTTATATAATGCATTTTCATCATATTTGTTGCTGAAATGTACTTTACTATAACCAATAAACATTACTAAAATTGCAGAATTGATGCCTTATACCTGACTTCACTGTTATTTGACATAATCCTCCAGTCAAGACAAAGGGGAAGCAAAGTAATGAGGAAAGAAAAAAAGTGCAAAAATCAAATAGTACTAGTGAACCAAGAGCTTCAGATTTTCAGGTAAAAAAAGATTTAACCCAAAAGAAAAGCTTCAAAAAGGGCGTCAGGACAGGACATTCAATATATATTGAATATATATTGAATATAAAAACATGAATTATTAAAATTAAAGAAATTATACTTGTAAAAATTACGACTAATTTGATTACACCCCTAAGGACCGTCACATTATTAGAGGTAAGATTTTTCTTGTTCAGCTTCTACTTTGAAAATTCTGCTGAAGTGCACTTGAAATAATCAATACAGAATAGATTTGCTTTTTAGATTTTTTAATTCTAGGAAATAAAAATAAATCATTGAGACCTTTTGTCCCTCCCAATATTACTCAGAAACATACAAGTCATACTCTAATCAGGCCTGGAGGTCAAAGCCTGATAGTAAGGGTGAGGTTTTATTAATTGTTCTATTTATTTATTTTGATGTTATTTTACTAAACACTATGTACTACATTCAGTGGTAGTTGGTGGGGGGCAAAATCAAACTGTTAGTAATGCAGGACTGTAAATGACCATTTATCAGGTGATTATGTATCATTACTGCCAAGATAAAATATTGAAAAAGTCAACTGTTAAAGCATACAATAAATCTACTATGAATCAGTGAATTTTAGTTCAATGTGGGTTTATTATCAGTAATGAAGGTAATCATTAAACACACGCACAGGAAAGTTGCCTAATCACGTGACTGCTGCTGAATTTGTAAAGTGGCTCGATCTGGTCCAAGCTCCTTGATTCTTTTCTTTTCTTCCTCCGGACTCTTTGTGAAAGAGTATTTTTATAAAGACAGAACCGACTTTTCTTTCACCCCGAGATATTTCGCTTGTTTTCACATTAATCAGTACCTGCCCGTTAACTGACCATCTGCTGAGCGGTAATGGCACTCGTTGTGAATGGTCCAATCACATGAGGCCGAGTAATATAAAAACAATATTGATTCGCTAACAACAAAAGTGGGCGGGTCCGGGTCGCAGCACGCTGGAAAACAAGCCAATCAGAGCTCAGCCTCAAGTAAGCAATAGACTGATTGCATTTAAATCAAGCGCTCTTACTTTCCTTCCCTGTTTCTCTGGGTTGCCAGATCTGTTAATAGTCCCACTGTGTCGGTGTGTATTTGATCAAAGTTCATTTTGGATTTTGTGTTTTGTAAGCGGTTTGGTTTGTAGGTTTGAGGTTTTTCTGTCTCTACTAAATAAATGAATATAGGAGACCACATTTTCTTTAAGAATGTTTTTCAAAATGTTATTTTCATCCACGAATTAAAGCACTGATTACGAAAACCGTGTGTATGTTGAGCTACTTATTGTTATATTGTTGTCTAATACAGGATTTGAGAGGTTAAAAATGAAAGTTTTGAAACAAGGCTGAGTTTATTGATTATTTGTTTATTCTAAAATGTAGATAAAGCCGCTTCTCTAATACATATCTGGCAACTTTCCCGGAAATGAAAGCTAATCTGTCCCTGATTAGTCCGATGATTTACCACGTGCAGATCTTTTCATGCCTTTTTCCTTTTCTTTACACACATCTGTCTTCCACACGGCTTTTACAAACTGAACCAGGAAGTGTGAGCTGCTGTTACTGACTGGAGTGTTTGCTTTTCAGTAAAATGGCACAAGCGAATATTCCCCTTTCTCTGGATCATTTCAGCTGTTCAGTCTGTCTGGATCTACTCAAGGATCCAGTAACTCTTCTCTGTGGACACAGTTTCTGTATGGTCTGCATTAATGGCTGCTGGGATCAGGAGGATCAGCAGGGAGTCTATAGCTGTCCTCAGTGTAGACAAACCTTCACTCCAAGACCTGCTGTGAGTAAAAACAGTGTTCTGGCTGAAGTAGTGGAGACACTGAAGAAGACAGGACTCCAAGTTAAACGTCCTGCTCAGTCTACAGCTGGACCTGAAGATGTGGAGTGTGATTTTTGTACTGAGAATAAATCCAAAGCCATCAAGTCCTGCCTGGTGTGTCTGGCCTCTTTCTGTGAAACTCATCTCCAGCCTCACTATAAATCTCCAGAATTTAAAAAGCACAAGCTGGTGGAAGCCTCCAGACGACTCCAGGAGCAGATCTGCTCTCAGCATGACAAACTGCTGGAGGTTTACTGTCACACTGACCAGCAGTGTATCTGCATGTTGTGTATGATAAATAAACATAAAGGACATGATACAGTATCAGCTGCAGCAGAACGAGCTGAGAAACAGGTAACAATATCTCACAGCTTATTTCTACAGCTAATCAGCATCAGTGGTGAGGTCAGTAAATATTTAAAAGCATTTCATTTTAATAGAATTTGTTCACTGTGAAAGTGTGGCAAGTAGTAGATAGCGTTGTTGCCTCACATGTTCAGGTTCCAAGTTCGAACTTGGGTGCAGGCTACCTATGGGTTTCGAGACATGTTGGACAATTTCATGCTCCCAACTTTGTGGGAACAGTTTGGAGATGACCCCTTCCTGTTCCAACATAACTGCACACCAGTGACCAAAGCAAGGTCCATAAAGACATGGATGAGCGAGTTTGGTGTGGTGGAACTTCAGAGTCCTGACCTCAACCCAACAGAACACTTTGGGATGAATTGGAGTGGAGACGGTGAGCCAGACCTTGTCATCAAGCATCAGTGCCTGACCTCACAAATGTGCTTCTAGAGTAATAGACAAAAAATTCTCATAAACACACTCCTAAACCTTGAGGAAAGCTTTCCCAGAAGAGTTGAAGCTGTTATAGTTGCAAAGGGGTGGGACAACTCCATATTACATTCATGTGCATGTAAAAGCAGACGTCCCAGTTTTGACCTGGCTCACAGTCTCCGCTCTAATTCATCCCAAAGGTGTTCTATGGGGTTGAGGTCAGGACAGTCAAGTTCCTCCATACCAACCTTGCTCTTTCATGTTATTATGGACCTTGCTTTGTGAACTGGTGTGCAGTCATGTTGGAACTGGAAAGGGTCATCCCCCAAACTGTTCCTACGAAGTTCAGAGCATGAAATTGGCCAAAATGTCTTGGTATGAAGCTAAAGCATTAAGAGTTCCTTTCACTGGAACTAATGGGCTGAGCCCAACTGCTGAAAAACATCTGAGTTCAATAATTTGGAGTGGTGTCCCAAAACTTTTGGCACTATAGTGTATTTCAGATAGAGCAACCTCACCTGGTATTTTTCATAATGGTGTCCATGCTTATTTCAAGATGACCACAGCAAGCCAAATTCTGCTCTAGGCTGCAGATGACAGTATTAGAAAAGCACTGATTGACTGCAGGGATAGTGATAGTAACCAAATTGTTAGAAAACATGGTGTTTTAGTCATTTCTAATGTTTTGTTATTCTTTTTATCTTTTCATATGCCCAATGTTGACCGTGTTTGGTGTGAGGTCAGGAGGTAAAGGCTTCTATGGTTAGGTCAGTTCAATTAAAGGGACCAATAGGAAACATTCGCCTTCTATTGGATGTAAACAGCAGGTTTTGTTAAGTTTGTTTTTATGGTTAATTTACAACAACTTTTCATTCATCTTTATTTCTGGAAACCATCAAATAAATTATTTTAAGGACCTATGAAGGAGGTGAGAGTGCAAGCATATTCGAAACAAGGCTCCTCCGTTTTCTCCAGCATTGGAACAAATGGACGCCACACCTGGTGTCTGCGAGATCACATTTGACAACAATAAATAGTGCTGGTTTTCATAATACATGTTTCAGTTTATTCTATTTCAAAATATGAGTTTATTTACAGCTAATAATTCAGATTGAAAATACCTGTAGTCTGGACACTGCTGAAATATTTGCCTTGTTGCTGCACAGAAGCTGCTGCTGGAGGTGCAGGGAAAATACCAACAGAGAATCCAGCAAAGAGAGAAGGAGCTTCAGGAGCTAACAAAAGCTGTGGAGTCTCACAAGGTGAGTTTCAGGAACATCATCTGGATGCTGGTAGAGCTGTTTCATTATCAGTCAGACTCTTCATACAGAAACGTAATCAGTCACATTTCTAGGCTTCCAGGAAAATATGAGTAAGAAACATTTTCTCTCTTCTGGTCTCCTAACAGCTCTCTGCTCAAACAGCAGTGCAGGAAAGTGAGAAGATCTTTATTGATATTATCAAAACACTTGAGAGAAGATGTTCTGAGGTCACAGCACTGATCAGAGCTCAGGAGAAAGCTGCAGTGAGTCGAGCTGAAGAAATCATGAAGCACCTGGAGCAGGAGATCGCGGAGCTGAAGAGAAGGAATGCTGAGATGGAGGAGTTTTCACACGTCGAGGATCCCATTTATTTTCTCCAGGTAGAGTCACTAAGACCGTAATCTCTTAGGGTACATGCTCACTGGCCAAAATGTGTGTTTTTAAACAAATTGTACAAGCCCATCCAAAAGAAGCAGCTTGTTTATATTGTGTGTGCAGCTAATATTTAATACTTAATGACGACATGCTTTAATCTTTGACCTAGCCAATGGTCTACAAACACAAAATGGCATCATTTACTCTCATTGTGTGGTTGTTTGAAAATTTCTCCTCCTGAATGCAGCTGGTCAAGAAGCAGGGGAGAGAAATGAGATCTGCTTGTGCTGTGGTTAGACCTTGCCAGCATAGATGTTTGGGTTAATAACCATTAAGACTTTACATCATGTTCTTATGAATTTATACTGCATCATCCTTTACCACACCACCGTTAATCTAAGAGTCATTGCTCTACATCAAAGCAAAGACATTAGAGGGTGTACAATCCTGTTTCATCAGGGCAGCTCAAGCCCTGACCAAGCCTGGAGTGCAGCATCTTCCCGTTACAGCCTGCATGGTTGATTGTACTGCCACAAAGGTGTCTATCCTTGGCAACAAATTGACCATCCAGGGCCTGGAGATGCAGCTTTTCTTCAGTTGAATCACCACAATGTTCATGGTATCTTGTGTATGAGATGTGATGCAGTGCAGGGACTCTAAGGTCTTGATAGCAGACATAGAGATCCAGATAGTAATGAAATGAAGGATGCACCATGATTTGGAGTTGGCAGAAGTGTGGACGAGGCACAGGGTACGGGGTAGTAGGGGTGGACAAAGCTGCCTTAAGACCCTATACATCAAAAGCCACAAAGTTCTTGATGCTGGCAAGTCTGTCAACTCTCCATAACTAGGGGAATCGTGACATCTTTTGTGCTCTTTTGGCCCTAGAATCAATTGACGCACACTTTATTAGAAAACTACAAACATTTGTATTTGAATGTGTACAATACGATTTCCTTGACATGCAAATCTCGGCTTTCTCTTTGATTCTGTCTCTGTGTAGAACTTCCTGTCTGTCTCAGCTCCTCTTAGACATGCAGATACCATCAGAGTGTTTCCTCTCCACACATTTGAAGATGTAATAAAATCTGTGTGTCAAATGAGAAAGGAGCTAGAGAACCACTGCAAAGAGGAGACTGAGAAGATGTCGAGTCAAGGTAAGCTATAGCTTTACAGACACTCACTGGATCAGGTTATATAAATGTAGATAAGTTCACTGGGATGACTTGAAATGACCACCTACATTGGATGTAAAAATGAGTGTATTTGTTGGAAAAAATTACATCTTTGACTGAAATTCCTTTAAAAACTACAGTTTCTGTTCAGTGGCCTGTTTGTGATTAACTGTGTGCCTGTAACTGTGTTTATCTAGTGAAGAAAGTTCGAGTTATTCCTCCTAAAAGCAGAGAAGAGTTTTTACAATGTAAGTGTCTTCCCTAAACACACACACACAGGGTTCTTCCAACTAGGAATACTTTTGTTGAAGGCTGATCAGCTTCATTAAGGGATCCCTTCAGATCAACCAAAAAAGCTAGTGAGTCTGATGTTTTTACGTTAATGTTGTGACTAAAAAAAAAAAACAGGTTGTTATAAAAGCATGCAGAGAGAGTTGCCAGGTTTCATCAAAATTCCCTCTCCTAGAGCAGAGAGAGTTTTTCAATTAGCCCAAGAACCAAAAAAAAAATGATAAAAACCAATGTTTTCTGTCTTTTTAAGGGAAATAAACTTATTGATTTGCAGGATAAATGTCTGCTCTGAGTGGATGTTAATTGGCATAACCTGGCAACCCTGCCTGCAGAACAAACAAGCAAGTCACACTGTTCATTGACATGTATTCAGGGCTCATTTGTTCAGTGTACATATTTTGTCGTTCTTAAACAATCATTCTCCAATGATACTAAAAGAAAATGTTCTCAGAAACTCATACAGTCATTAGAATGAATTGCCGCTTAAAGGATCTCATTTGGACTGGCAGTAGTTTCATAATCCCAGTTTTATTCCGTTACACCTCACCAGTTCCACAGGCTGATCGCCTCCATGCCACGCCACGTTGATGCAGTAATCTGTGCAAAAGGAGCGCCAACCAAATATAAAGTGCATAAATTACATACTTTACTCAGAAGTTTGACTTTTCTGCATTAAACATTATTTCTTTGACCATTTTAAATAGTCTATATTTTGAGTCATAATTATCTAAATTAAAAGAAAAAAGGCTTTAAATATTTTAGCCGTAAATATTTAATTATATATAAATATTAAATATATAATTGTTTTAATGTTTTGAATTAAATTGTGGGCAAAAATGAATGCTTCCTCAATATTCTATTTTTTAGATGTACCTTTATAGATGATGGTATGAGTTTGTTATTCATTTCTAGAATTTTCTTCGTGAAATGTTCATTTTTTTTCTTCCATCAGATTTCGGTCCATTCACATTGGATCCTGATACAGCAAATTTCTACCTCTGTCTGTCTGAGGGGAACACAGTTGTGACCAAATATCTATTAAGCTTATATGCTTATTCATCTGGGAGTTTTGAATGTTATTCCCAGGTGTTGTGTAGTGAGAGTGTGTCTGGATGCTGTTACTGGGAGGTGGAGTGGAGCGGGTATGAAGGGGTTAATATAGCAGTGTCATATAAAGACATCAGCAGGAAAGGAAGCGGTAATGAAGGTCAGTTTGGACGTAACGATAAGTCCTGGATTTTGCTGTGCCAACCATTTAAATGCTCATTCTTACACAACAACCAAGAAACCATTATTGCCATAAACTCCACCCCCTCTAGAATAGGTGTGTTTGTGGATCACGAGGCAGGATTTCTATCTTTCTACAGCGTCTCTGACACGATGAAGCTCCTCCACACAATCAAGTGCACTTTCACTCAGCCTTTGTATCCAGGGTTCACAGTCAATTCCAGTTCAACTCTAAAGCTATGCCGTCTAAAATAGATATGTTTGGAAGCTAAAACCCTGTAAGATGAATATTACAGTGATTACATAAGGCTATAAACAGCTGTTTCCTCACCAGGCTTTCCCTTTTTTGTCTCTCCTTAAGTTACAACTTCTGACTCCCTCTGAATACTCTTTATGTTAAATAATAAATCTGTTCACAGAAAATTTCACCATCTCAGTAATTAAACCTTTTCTTTGTTAAATCTCAGCATTTCTGTCGTCTTTTCATGTGGTATGGTCATTATGAGCTTCTCTGGACTACTGACCTGCTGTAAGACCTGCTATTACAGAGAACTAATTAACACCTTTTTAACCAATTGAAGAGTTAATTTGAGAATTCAGGTGTGATAGAAATACATTAAAACGTTAAGCTTTTTAGTTCTGCTTGAGTATTTCATCATGTTGATGGATTTGAGTTCCACCTGAAATCCTTTTACATTTTGCTCCACAAATCTTTAGTCTTTACGTGTGTGTGTGTGTGTGTGTGTGTGTGTGTGTGTGTGTGTGTGTGTGTGTGTGTGTGTGTGTGTGTGTGTGTGTGTGTGTGTGTGTGTGTGTGTGTGTGTGTGTGTTCTCTCTTTCAGAAGCCTTTAAGTCACACAGAAATAAATGCAATTTGAGCACCCAGGATGAGAAAAAAAATCAGTGTCTGATTCGTAAAACACAAGACAAGCAGTGATTTGAGCACAAATAATGAATCAGCTTCAGTCTCCTGCACACTAGTCATTTATTTACACACCTTCTAAATATTAAATGCCCAAATTTACCTTGTACTGTATATGTATAATTCATACTAAACACTCCCTAATTAACCTTACTGCTTGTTACAGTATGTTACTTTTGAAATGTTTTCAAATGTTGTTTATAAAGGAAAACTTTATATTTACTTCACTTTTTCTCCAATATATATGCTTACGTTTTTCAAGAAATGACATTTTGAAAAAGACTTAAATTGAAATATATGAATATTTAGCCCCTGAACAAAAAAATCAGAAAAGATTCCATATCTTGGAATAATTTTTTCTATGTGTGATTATGATGTTTCTGGAGCTTTTTTCTTGTTAAAACCTCCTCTTGAGGTTCTCCTTTTGACTGGTTTATTGAGTAAGACTGATGATAATCAAGACTTTCAGATAGAGTCCTACTTTTTTGTCAGGTCCTCAGCAAGACAATCTGTCTTTACATTTTTAGAGATTTTATTTAATGTTAGATTTTATTACAAATCTAGTTCATCCACTTTACTTTTTCTCCCTTTTTCCTCAATGAAAAACTGGCAAATGTGAGAAACCTGAAGATCAACAAATGCTCTCATTCTACAGCACTCCTCAGCCTGCCTCTCTCTCTCTCTCTCTCTCTCTCTCTCTCTCTCTCTCTCTCTCTTTCTATCTATGTAACTTTGTCATACACCTTAAATTTATCACAATTTCTTTTCTCACATGAATTTTGTGGAATAATCAGTATGATCAGCATAAACATAAAAAGAAAGCTTTCTACTGGTAGTGTTCATCTTTTAATGAAAGTTTTAATATTTTTTATGTGAGGAAAAGTCACACAGTGGATCAGGGGACCATCTGAAGATCAGATTTTTACCTATAAAATTTTATCCTCCAGTTTTATATGTAATCATTTTTTAAGTAAGTAAGCAGTTTAGCAAATGTACTGTACTTTGTGTTATTCTGAGCCAAAACATTTAATATATTTTACCAAGATTAAATATAATGTGTTCATTTGTCATCATCAGGTGACATGAAAAATTCTTTTTGGCTAATTTTGATTTTGTTTGTACCATGCTGCAGTTTATCTGTAATCAGTAGTGCTGTATCATGCGTTTGTATTGATTCACATGTTCTACTAAAAATATACAATAAAAATCTTTACAGGCTTTTACAGTCTTCCATGTGGTCCGTTTTATTAATAAATGTATTTTTTATGTTATTAAATAGTAGTTCTACTTTTTGTTTGCAAAAGTGGGACAAGAGTTAGTGATTGTGTCACAGTATATAGTACACAATCACATTTCACAATCACATATTTTTGTGTAAAAGACTAAAAAGCTTCAATAAAAACTTTGTGATATGTGAATAAGTTGATTTAAATGTATGTTATTGTCCAGCATAGGGCAGCACATTATAAAACATTTCACGTCATCACGATAAACCTCTGACTCTGTAGGAATATAGTGAATTAACATATAATTGATATAAAAAAAAAAATATATAATTCATTAAAAAAAAATACAGATAATTTAAAATTTTATACACTTATACTATATTTAAAAATACGACAAATATGCTATAGTTATACAAATTATAACTTTTATAAATTTATAAAATAATAAAATAAATTTTATTCATCACATACGAAATCATACACAGTACATGTAGTGAAATGCTTTTTACAACTGTCCTACATTTGAAGAAAGAAAAAGGAAAAAAGGAAAACTAAAATTAAAGTATGTGGACAGGAAAAATGTAAGGATATGGGTGAAATATATAGAGAAAAATAGGGAAAATAAAAACTAACACAGTAGAAATCAGACGTTAAATTATGAAAAGCCAATAGTTATCGGGTATGCATATATATATATATATATATATATATATATATATATATATATATATATATATATATATATATATATATATATATATATATACATATATATATATATATGCATACCCGATAACTATTGATAACTATATATATCATATATATATATATATATATATATATATATATATATATATATATATGAATAAAAATATAAAATGTATAAACATCTATAATATATAGAAAAATACAATATATACATATATGTAGATATAAAAATACAAATATAAATGTTATGACAATAAATAAATACAGTATGTACAGTGTGCATACATAAGATAAATATATATATATAAGGAACGGAAACGTTTCCCTGACCGCAACAGAGAGAAGGTCCTTCATTATCTTCCTGGCCTTGGTCCAGCACCTCTTGCTGTATATAGTGTCCAGGTCAGGAAGTTCGGTACGGATGGTACGCTCGGCTGATCGCACCAGCCTCTGGAGAGCTTGCCTGTCCTGCTTGGTGCTGTTTCCAAATCAGTATATGCACATTATGTAAATAGGTAAACTAATGTATATTTTTACTTGATATTGTTGTTTTGTATTTTAGACTAAAATTTACTTATCCTACAAAAAATGAATCATCACATATTACACACACACACACCCTTTCGCTCCCTTTCTGGGTTGCCAGATCATTTTTTCCTATACGCCGGGAGTCTTTTTTGCATGTTATACAAACCAAATTTGTTTTTAATATCGTCTATTCAAGGTTTTAGAACTTTTGGAAGATTTTAAGATTTATTATTATTATTTTTTATGTCGTCTGGCATATTTTTAATTTATTCAAAGTCAGTCCTCCAAACAAACACCTGGCAACTCATCTCTTTCTTTAGCAGAAACGAAACTCATCTGTTCCTGACTGTTTATTCGGGATTTTGATCTGTTTCGTTTGAGGGTTTTCAGACACACCTGTCTTCCACACGGCTTTTATAAACTGAACCAGGAAGTGTGAGCTGCTGTAAGTGAGTGTGTGTGAGTTTGTCCTTCAGTAAAATGGCAGAAGCGAGTATTTTAGGACTTCAGGATCAGTTCAACTGTTCAATCTGTCTGGATCTAGTCAAGGATCCAGTAACTCTCTCATGTGGACACAGTTTCTGTATGGTCTGTATTAATGGCTACTGGGATCAGGAGGATCAGCAGGGAGTCTATAGCTGTCCTCAGTGTAGACAAACCTTCACTCCAAGACCTGCTGTGAGTAAAAACACCATGCTGGCTGAAGTAGTGGAGACGCTGAAGAAGACAGGACTCCAAGCTACACGTCCTGCTCAGTCTACAGCTGGACCTGAAGATGTGGAGTGTGATTTTTGTACTGAGAATAAATCCAAAGCCATCAAGTCCTGCCTGGTGTGTCTGGCCTCTTTCTGTGAAACTCATCTCCAGCCTCACTATAAATCTCCTGCCTTTAAGAAGCACAAGCTGGTGGAAGCCTCCAGACGACTCCAGGAGCAGATCTGCTCTCAGCATGACAAACTGCTGGAGGTTTACTGTCGGACTAACCAGCAGTGTATCTGCATGTTGTGTATGTTGGATGAACATAAAGGACATGATACAGTATCAGCTGCAGCAGCACGAGTTGAGAAACAGGTAATTCTATCTCATGACTCTCTTCTACAATTAGGGAGGAAATGCAATGGCAGGTACACTTAATGTAAAATTGATTTAGCTTGAATTAAATTCCTTTATGGTGGTAAAGTGGTACAGCATCTCCAGTTCAATACTGAGTTTCTGTTATTGCCTGTTTTGGGTTTCTGTGCATGTTATCTTTATGTTAATATGTGTGTTAATATGCAAGGTGGCTTAAACTGGACTGGCATCCTTCCAAGGGTGTAGTCCCACATTACACCCAGTCATTTTAGGCTCAGGACTTACCAGAATAGAGCAGTGACTGAAGATGAAGGAAGAATTGCTTTCTTTAAATGACAGTAAATCTTTATGGTGTTTCTCAATTTTTGCAAATGATGTTTTCCAAAGGTCAAAATAAATGAAACTTTAATAGTTCTAAAGATGGGACCACATTTTTAAGAGTATCTAAGAGTGTAAAGTATATCTATAGAGTAGAAATGTACTGAATGTGTTACTTTACAACAATGTAAATTCTGTTCTTCTTTCATAGAAACAGTTGTTGAACCTGCAGGGAACATTCCAGCAGAAAATCCAGGAGAGAGAGCAGGAGCTTTTGGAGCTAACAAAGGCTGTGGAGTCCCACAAGGTGAATTTTATGAAGAACAGCAATCTGACTGCTGGAAGAGCTGTTTCAGGATCAGTCACACTCTTATTTAGTCATCTATTAATAGTCTCAGTGACATTAACTAGGGAAAAGAAGTAAAATCTCTCTTTCTCTCATTCTTTCTCTCTCTTTTTGGCTCCTAACAGCAATATGCTCAGACAGCAGTTCAGGAAATTGAGAGGATCTTTTTTGATCTGATCAAATCTATTAAGACAAGACTCTCTGAGGTGACACATCAGATCAGAGCTCAGGAGAAAGCTGCAGTGAGTCGAGCTGAAGAAATCATCAAGCAACTGGAGCAGGAGATTGCAGAGCTGAAGAGGAGAGATGCTGAAATGGAGGAGCTTTCACATGCAGAAGATCCCATCCATTTCCTCCAGGTGAGACCATTATTAAATAGATAAGTGTAACAATATAATATTCAATTCAATTCAATTTATTTTGTGTAGCGCCTTTTACAATGAACATTGTCTCAAAGCAGCTTTACAAAAAGAAGAGAAATGGAGAAAGGGGAGGGGAAAAATGAAAAAATATATATATATAAAAAAACTAAATACCTAGAAATAAGAATAAATTATTAAATTAAATTATTAAACTCTTTTATTTTATCCCTAATGAGCAAGCCTGTGGTGACGGTGGCAAGGAAAAACTCCCTGGGATGATATGAGGAAGAAATCTTGAGAGTAACCAGGCTCAGAAGGGAACCCATCCTCATTTGGGTGACACTAAACAGTAAATAATGTAACTGTAACTGATTAATGTCCTTTCTACAACAGCAATCAATGGGCCATGAGGAACTATTAGGTTATTGTAGATTCTAAGGTCATTATAAACACTAGTTCTTTGCTGTCAGAAGCTGACAGATGAAATGGCATATCTGTGATGGTGTGAAAGTCCCCAAGTGGCTCTGTCCATGGCTGTCTCCTGGTCCACACAGATCCATCCACAGCATCAGTGGGCACCACCAAGCGACGAGACTCCAACCAGGGGTAGGGCAGCGGTCACAATGGAAACTGGCAAACACTGGGAGCTCAGGAGTGGGGTGTATAGCTCGACAGAGAAAGACAGAGAGAAGGAGAAAGATATTAAGCATGATTCTGATCATGTGATGTTTAAGACAATGTAGATTATGTGTAAAGTGCAGTCAGGGACGCATTCAAAGCTCTGATCAGAAATAGTTATATTATCTAAAGAATTATCTATCAAATAATTTTTTTAAAAATAATTGTTGAATTTTCTGCCTGATATTGTCAATTTTTTCATTGAAGAAATTCATGAAGCCATTGCTGCTACTTATAGATGGTGTGCGCTTTTCTACAGTGGTTATACTCCTAGTAAGTTTTGCTACAGTACTAAATAAAAATTTAGGATTGTTTTTGTTATCTTCGATTAGGGCAGAGAGATACGCTGATCTAGCAGTACTAAGAGAATTTTTGTATCTCAGAAGGCTTTCTTTCCACGCTAACTGGAATACTGCCAATTTAATTTGATGCCATTTACGCTCTAGTTTCCTAGCAGACAGTTTTAAAGCTCGTGTGTGGTCGTTGTACCAGGGTGCTAGTTTCTTCTCTTTAATTATTTTCCTTTAAAGTGGAGCTACAGTGTCTAAGGTGTTCCGAAACATTGACTCCAAGTAATCAGTCACCTGATCAAGTTCTGTGGGGTCAGAAGGTGAACCAATCATGTGTGATAATTCTGGGAGACTATCGGTAAATCTTGCTGCAGTAGCAGACATAAATGTACGCTTGACACGGTAACATGGCAAATTGAGCATCTCGTGTCTAAGACGCATTTTAAATTAAATAAGATAGTGATTTGAGATAGCTTCCGACTGTGGAAGAGTGACTATGTTTTCTATATTTAATCCGAATGTAAAAATGAGATCCAGAGTGTGACCTCCATTATGAGTGGGTCCTATTACATTTTGATTAACACCTCATGAATCTAAGATGGACACAACTGCTGTTCTCAGAGGGTCTTCTGGCTTATCAAAATGAATGTTGAAGTCTCCTACTATTAATGCTTTCTCTAAAGAAACCACAAGGTTTGAAGTAAAATCTCCAAATTCAGAGTATGGCCCTGGGGGTCTGTAAATAACAATTAGTGGAATCGGCTCTGTGAACTTATTTTTTGTTGCTACATAAGTTAGCTTATAAAGAACTTCAAAAGTGTTGAATTGATGTCTGGGTTTTTGTGGGGCGCTTAGCTTATTATCATGAATAACTGCGACACCTCCTCCCCTGCCTGTTAGACGCGGTTGATGTATATAGCTATAGCCAGGCGGACAAGCTTCATTTAATGCTACGTACTCGTTTTGTTTAATCCATGTTTCTGTTAAACAAAGAACACTGAACTGAACTCCTGATCAGTAATCAGTTCATTAATAATAAGTGCTTTAGTTGACAGAGATCTTATATTTAACAGTCCTAGCTTCAGATCAAAGGTGCTGGCTGTACATTCACTATCATCTAGTTTTATGTTAATCAGGTTACTAAAACAAATTTTCTGATTTCTGTTAAAACATTTTTGTTTGGTTCGGGGAATAGACACAGTCTCAATGTTATGAACCCTGAGTGACGACTCATTGCAGCTAGCAGACGGTCAGATTAACCTGCTTATCTGCTCCCTGGCCCTGGCCCTGGATTGTCACCGATTAACTAGATCTGCTCTAAGACTATGTGCTATGCTGCAAGAAATGAGATCAGCGCCCTCCCGAGTGGGATGGACACCGTCCCGTCCTAACAGGCCAGCCTTGCCCTCAAAAGAGCTCCAATTATCTATGAAGCCCACATAATATATAATATAAATAAGTCCACATAAAATGACGTAAATATGCTAACTGGCCAAAGGGCCACTATGTAGACTACTAAAACCATTTTATAGCAAAGTTTTCATGCCTTGAGAATATCGCAGTGACAACAAAGAAGTTGCATTGTTGTCTCACAGCTACAGGGCCCCTGCTTTGATCATGAGCTTGGGTTACAGTCCTTACTGTGTATTTTAAATTTGGATTTCCTCATTTTAAAAATTAAAGACCATATCATTCATATATATATATATTGCAATATATAAGGTTGGAAACCACACAAGTGCCACACCCTCTCAGGAGCAAGCTCCTGGTTCACTATTTAAACAGAACACTGCACACGTAATCATGGATTTTCATCAGATTAATGAAGACAAATGAATTTTAATGATCAGATTTCTTTAGTCAGACTGTGCAGCAGGAATGCCGAGGAATGAGCGAGTTATAATGGGGCACACATGGTTTTTGTTTGTGTTGATAGTGCATGTAGAATAAACTTTACAAACAGCATAAACAGTTGAAGTGTGTCTTTCTCATAAGACGATTTTTACTTTCTCTTCTTCTGTTAATTTGCAGAAATTTGGAATTTGAGTGTTTTTTTTTCACTGAAGTTGTTTCTTTTGTGTTTTTGCCTCTGTGTAGCATTTTCAGCCTCTCATGACCCCTCCTGTATCTGCAGTATCACCAACCACCACCATCAGTTCTTTACTCTCATTTAAAGATGCAGTAAATTCTTTGTCTAAGTCAAAAGTGGAGCTGGAAGCACGTTCTAAAGAGCAGCTTGGAAAGATATCAGGTGAAGGTAAGACAGAGTTACTAATGTCACATTCTCTCCAAATACATTTAGCCCAATGAAAACTGTACAGTTTCAACATTTTCAAGACATATATTTGATTTAATATTTTAGTAGGTTTATTTGTGCTTGACCCAGTAAATAAATAAATATAATTTCAGCTACCTTTCCAATATTTTTTTTAACATAGACCATTAAAAACCATCACATTTGAGAATGAGACTTCAGTTTCAAGTAATGCATGTTAGCAATTTAAAAAATAAAATAATTTGCCATAAGCCTGCAGCATTGATACTGCACTTTTGGTCACAAATTTCTTGATGAAACAGGAACTGTAAGGAACTGTAATGAAATGTATAAAATGAGATGATGATGAATTTTGGGACCTGACAACATGTATTGTGCAAAAATACAATAGCAGCAGTTGAGGTAGTGCAAAATAGAAATAAACATAAATTTGAATATAAATATAGCAGCAGATGAAATACACAGGGGTTGAGGTAGTGCAATAAGTATCGAACAATATAGGTTATGTGTGTGTGAGTGTATCCACACAGGTGAGTTGAGAGAGTGAGGGTGTGTGTATGAGAGACAGAGAGTTATGAACAGTTCAGTCCTGAGTGTGTGTGTGTGTGTGTGAGAGAGAGAGTTTTGTACAGTTCAGTCCCGGGTGTTTAGGAGCCTGATGGCTTGAGGAAAGAAACTGTTCAACAGTTTGGTTCTGAGGGCCCGAATGCTCCGGGACCTCTTTCCAGATGGCAGGAGGGTGAAGAGTGTGTGTGAGGGGTGTGTGGGGTGTGTAAGAGTGTGTGTGAGGGGTGTGTGGGGTGTGTAAGAGTGTGTGTGAGGGGTCATCCACAATGCTGTTGACTTTGCGGATGCAGCGTGTAGTGTAAATATCCGTGATAGAGAGAAGAGAGACTCCGATGATGATCTCAGCTGTCCTCACTATCCGCTGAAGGGTCTTGCGAGACGGTGCAGTTCCCACACTAGGCAGTGATGCAGCTGCTCAGGACACTCTCGATGGTCCCTCTGTAGAACACAGTCAGGATGGGGGAGGGAGATGGGATTTCCTCAGCCTCCTCAGGAAGTAGAGGCACTGCTGGGCTTTCTTGGTGATGGAGCTGGTGTTGAGTGACCAGGAGAAGTCCTCTGCCAGATGATCAACAATCAATTAAATAGCTTTATCTTTTCCTCATAATCAAACAGAAAATGTTTGGATGGCAAATTTCAACAGGCCCTTTATTGCCAATATTTTTCCTTGGTTTTAGTTTTACTCGCTCAAATTCACAGTAACATTTTTTTTGTCTGAAATAATTAAAAAATATGTAATTTTGTCAAGTACATAAGCAGAGAACAGCCACTTTACTATCAGCCATTTACCATGATCACAAGACAGTGGTCACATACATTCCCAACTCTCCCCTGTCCACTTTTTGGTGCTGCTGGAGTAGCAACATGTTGTGAATACCTTGTGGAAAAGAGGTAAAAGGCCCAAATGTAATGATCTTAATAAACCATATTATTAAAAAAACATGTCAAAGTGAATGTATGACTTATTTTAATCTACTTACCCTGCACTATCTGAAAATTGCAGTCATGTCTATCTTATACAAAAACGTATTTCTGCAGCATTTGATTAATTATATATTATGGCATGTCCTTTAGGAATATAATGAATATTGATTGAATAACTTGAGAATATTTATTCAAAACTCTGAATATACAGATTGAAAAATGAATATTTTGATAGAATCCCGAGAATATAAAACAAAAACCTATATTAATTAATTGGAATGTGAGAAAATGTAACCAAAATCTGAGAATATATAATCAAAATATGAATATATCGAAATATCAGTTGAATATATTGACTGATTCACCTGTATATAAATCAGTATTTATGGACCCTTTTCTTGCCACATTTCAATAAAGACATTGCCTTGGTAATTGCCATGTGATCAATAATGTGTGTGTGCAGCACTTTTAAAAGCATTTGATCCAGAATAAACATTGCTCTAGTAGTAGAAAGACGGGGATGTACAATTCTGGCAGTTGCCTTAGGTACAAACAGTGGACAGTGTGCCTATTCAGGATCGCTGTGACATTCAGAAAAAAATCATAAGAATATTGAATGAAAGACTGAGAAATTTTTATTAAAAAACTGAATATATTTATTTAAAACTGAATATGTTAACTAAATCTTGAGAATATATTTTATTAAAAAACTGAATATATTTATTAAAAACTGAATACGTTGACAAAATCTTGAGAATATATTTTATTAAAAAACTGAATATATTTATTAAAAACTGAATACGTTGACAAAATCTTGAGAATATATGATCAAAATCTGAATATATTCATGGAAATGTTAGAAAATTGAATGAAAACTTGAGTATTGAGTGATTTTTCGTTTTTGTTTTATATTCTCGGTATTCCATTAAATATTCATGAATAATTTCCTAAATGGCATACCATAACTATGTGTATATATATATATATATATATATATATATATATATAATTTATTGTTTGAATTAATAAATGTAAGAGTCGTGTTAATTGATTACGTTAAGTGCTCTGGTGCAGTGTGATCGCGCACACACAAAACTCAAACTTCTCTCAAGAAACTCTAAGGACCTTTTCAACCACAAAGAAATTAACGTTAGTTAACATTATTTTAGTTTAAAACAAGCACGAACCGACGATTTACCCGAACTTTACACATGAAAAGGGAGGCAAAATCATCGTAAAGTCAACGGTTAGCCTAACAGTTAAGCTACTAACCTAGCGTAACATAGCATGAACTTCAAGGATGGATGGGTTTGGAGCCATTACACGAGACTGAAACAACGTAACGTCAGAAGCTCAAGTTAAGCAGAAAACAGGTCTGCAGCAGTAATTAGCAAATTAGGAAATAGCGAGGATAGTCCGTTTCAAGTCAAGTGACGAGGTTAACTAGCCTGCTAACAAGCAAGCTGGCTAGATTACTCCCCATCGGCTAACAGTAAAGTTAACGCTACCGTTACGTATTTAGTGGTGGTGACTTCGGTTGACAAGCTACAAGCAGGAGAGCTCAAGCAAATACACTTACTGTGAAAGTCAGTATCTCCATTAAAAGTGCACCCAGTCATCCGCATGACCCACGAAGCTCAGCCGCCATCCAACTAATATCATTTCGAGTTTCGAGCGCAAACACTCCCCTGACGTCACCCAAGGTGAGGGTTGTTAGATATGGTCACATTACTGAAGTAAAGTTAACTTAGTCTTAATTACTGCATGTCATACACCGTTCTTTAAGTTAATCTTACTTGTGGTTTTCATATAGACATTACACGTATTTATAATGATACAAAATTACATACAAATATAAAGTATCACATTAAAAAATAAGACACTACACTGAAGTAAAATTCAAAACACTATAATTTAATATAAACTTTACTCATGTAATAAATATAATATCTACTGGGCCAAAAAGTCATTCTTTTCAGTGTAGATGATATTTTCTTCTGGTGTGATTGTGAAGATTTGCAAATTCATGTGTGGTGTTGGAATAAAAATAGTCTTTAATGTTTCTTAAATAAATACCAAAAAGGTACAAACATCAGTGCAGGACTGAAGAGGGTAACAACATATAACACTGTACAATATTATAATAATATACATGCTAACAAGCCAGTCACATGTGATCTCACTGATCTAATAATGGAGTAATGAACTAGGAAAGCAGGAGGAGGTCAGTCTTGTGCTTTCTGGCTTTCTCTGCTGGACCGTTCATGGTATTACTTTGTGATGCTGATCAGCTCTAAGGGGTTGGATGCTGTTTGCAATAAAATCTGCGCATACTTTTTAGTTATATTATCCTTGTAGCTACAGTGCAAGAATTAAGCCATGGACTTAAATGTATTGCTTAATTGGAAGCATTTGTGTATATTACATGTTTAGCTGGACAGATAGTTTTAAAAAAAACATGCTGTTTTCATTTTTCTTATTGTGATTGTACTTAAATGTCTGTTTCCCAGTGAAGAAAATCCTGATCCTGTCCCCTGAAAGAAGAGAAGACTTTCTGCAATGTAAGTGTCTCTTCCATAAAAACAGGCAAAGACACACAACAGAAAAGCATTCGCCTAACACCCAGAGTGCAAATCCTGACAACATGCAGGAATGGGAGGGGTATACTCTCTCTTACCTGTTAAACAGAAAGGCAGAAGCTTCCATGGGCATATATATATATATATATATATATATATATATATATAGTAGTGTACAGTAGTGTATATGTGTGTATATATATACACTACTGCTCAAAAATTTGGGATCACTTGCATATTTCAACTTGATTTCAGCTACAGAGAAAGACTCCATCAGCCAATCCATCTAGTGGGAGATGCTCCAGGAAGCATGGGGTGAAATCTCATCAGATTATCTTGAAAAATTGACAGCTAAAATGCCCAGGCTGTAATTGCTGCTATATTTGTTTGTTGTAATTTTTTTATGAAGGCAAAGTTTGAAGAAAACATTCATCATTTCCATCAAAATCATTATTCCTAACTCTGACATGTCAGCATGTCCTGTTCTTTTGCTATATTTTCTATTCAGACTAATTTCTTGTGTATTTCCTTGAAAAACAATACAATTTTTGAGCGATCCCAAACTTTTGAGAGGTAGTATATATACTGTATATATATATGTATGTATACACTACTCACAAAAAGTTAAGGATATTTGGCTTTCGGGTGAAATTTCAGGATGCACCTAAAATGCACTATAACCTTTACACGTGAACTTAATTTGACCTTCTCTACACTTTTGAAAGCAACTGATGTCCAACTGTTCAGTGTTTCAGTACTTTTTGCATAACTTGCTGTTCTCTAACAAGGTCTCTAGCTCTCTAGCACTCATACGTCTATTTACATATATTTACATATATATAGTATCTCACAAAAGTGAGTACACCCCTCACATTTTTGTAAATATTTTATTATATCTTTTCATGTGACAACACTGAAGAAATGACACTCTGCTACAATGTAAAGTATTGAGTGTACAGCGTGTATAACAGTGTAAATTTGCTGTCCTCTCAAAATACAGCCATTAATGTCTAAACCGATGACAACAAAAGTGAGTACACCCCTAAAGCCTAGTTCACACTACAGGATTTTAAGCCCGATTTAAGCCTGATTTGCAAATTAACGAGCTCGCTGACAGATCGGTCTGTGATCGTAGGAAAATCAGCGGGTGATCAGCGCTCGGCAATCTTTATGTGTGAACTACTCAACGACGCATCAAAGAGGCTCGCTGACACATCGCTGACACCTCGCAGACTAAATCCAGATATCTGGCATGTAAAATATCTGGGACGGTCGGCCGACACAACAGAGTTGAGGTCACCGGAAGAAAAGCAGCAGCACCAACATGGCTTCAAAAATAGTGTGGACACAACATTTATTTTAATAAATTAACATTTATTTAGAGCGAGACTCCTACCGACATCCATTTTCAAAACAAACCGAAAGTCTCGCGTCATTTCCGGATCCACTTGTCGCGTGTGTTTTCGTGACAAAACGTGGTATGGGGACAGCGTTGAGTGACAGAAGTTGTTGTCAGATGGTGTGGTGTGAGACCTCCTCTTGTGGATCATTTACAAAGCGTCGCGTAGTGTGAACACCACAAGGACAAAAAGACATACAGTGAAGTCATGTAGTCTGAACAGCAAAGCGATCTGCCAAAGGTTAAAGTCTTGTAGTGTGACCAGGCCTTAAGTGGAAATGTCCAAATTGGGCCCAATTAGCCATTTACCCTCCCCGGTGTCATGTGACTCGTTAGTGTTACAAGGTCTCAGGTGTGAATAGGGAGCAGGTGTGTTAAATTTGGTGTTATTGCTCTCACACTCTCTCATACTGGTCACTGGAAGTTCAACATGGCACCTCATGGTAAAGAACTCTCTGAGGATCTGAAAAAAAGAATTGTTGCTCTAGATAAAGATGGCCTAGGCTATAAGAAGACACTGAAACTGAGCTGCAGCATGGTGGGCAAGACCATACAGCAGTTTTACAGGACAGGTTCCACTCAGAACAGGCCTCGGCATGGTCCACCAAAGAAGTTGAGTGCACGTGCTCAGCGTCATATCCGGAGGTTGTCTTTGGGAAATAGATGTATGAGTGCTGGCAGCATTGCTGCAGAGGTCGAAGAGGTGGGGGGTCAGCCTGTCAGTGTTCAGACCATACGCCACACACTGCATCGAACTGGTCTGCATGGCTGTCATCCCAGAAGGAAGCCTTTACTAAAGATGATGCTCAAGAAAGCCCGCATACAGTTTGCTGAAGACAAGCAGACTAAGGGCATGGAACCATGTCTTGTGGTCCAATGTGACCAAGATAAACTTATTTGGTTCAGATGGTGTCAAGCGTGTGTGGCAGCAACCAGGTGAGGAGTACAAAGACAAGTGTGTTTTGTCTACAGTCAAGTATGGTAGTGGGAGTGTCATGGTCTGGGCCTGCATGAGTGCTGCCGGCACTGGGGAGCTACAGTTCATTAAGGGAACCATGAATGCCAACATGTACTGTGACATACTGAAGCAGAGCATGACCACCCCCTTCAGAGACTGGGCCACAGGGCAGTATTCCAACATGATAACGACCCCAAACACACCTCCAAGACGACCACTGCCTTGGTGATGGACTGGCCAAGCATGTCTCCAGACCTAAACCCTATTGAGCATCTGTGGGGCATCCTCAAACGGAAGGTGGGGGAGCACAAGGTCTCTAACATCCACCAGCTCTGTGATGTCATCATGGAGGATTGTAAGAGGACTCCAGTGGCAACCTGTGAAGCTCTGATGAACTGCTTGTTCAAGAGGGTTAAGGCAGTGCTGGAAAATAATGGTGGCCACACAAAATATTGACACTTTGGGCTCAATTTGGACATTTCCACTTAGGGGTGTAGTCACTTTTGTTGCCAACGGTTTAGACATTAATGGCTGTGTGTTGAGTTATTTTGAGGGGACAGTAAATTTACACTGTTATACAGGCTGTACACTCACTACTTTACATTGTAGCAGAGGGTCATTTCTTCAGTGTTGTCACATGAAAAGATATAATAAAATATTTACACAAATGTGAGGGGTGTACTGTATATATATATATATATATATATATATATATATATATATATATATATATATATATATATATAATTTTTTTTTTTCAAAGCTAATTATAAGCATATATAAACGTGCAGCTGTTGCACAAGCAGCAGTTCAAAAATATGCAGTCAGCTGGTTTCAGAGGAAGGTTGTGATCAGTTGATAGGTTGGGGAACTGGCAATAAAACCCCAACTTCTCAACCTAAATATTTAGGTAACAGTTACATTAACAGAAAGACAAAAGCATAAAAGATTAAACTTTTTTTCCCATCAGATTCCTGTCAACTCACACTGGATCCCAACACAGCAAATGATCGCGTCAATCTGTCTGATTCAAACAGAATGGCGACTGACAGAAATGTCCAATCAAATCCTTCGTATGGTTTTGGTAGACAGACAGTAAGGCATGAAGAAAGGTATGTACATCCAGAGAGCTTTAACAGTTTCTCCCAGGTGTTGTGTAGAGAGAGTGTGTCTGGATGCTGTTACTGGGAGGTGGAGTTGAGCGGGAATAAAGGAGTTAATATAGCAGTGTCATATATAGACATCAGAAGGAAGGGAAATAATAATGAATGTCAGTTTGGACGTAACAGAAACTCCTGGAGTTTGCTGTGCCAACCATCTACATGCTCATTCTTACACAACAACCAAGAAACTAATATCCCCATAAACTCCACACCCTCTAGAATAGGAGTTTATGTGGATCACAAGGCAGGAACTTTGTCTTTCTACAACGTCTCAGACATGATGAAGCTCCTCCACAGAGTTCACACCACATTCACTCAGCCTCTTTACCCTGGATTCGGGCTAAATAACAATTCAACAGTAAAACTATACTACTGAAAATAGATTTTGGAATAGATTATTCTGTATGATAATCAAATAAACATAAATATAAGAAGCAAGCCATGCTATTTTTAAAAAACACTTTCAAAATGATGAGAAATTAAAAAGCTAACTTTTTGTTTGATATCTAAACTCTAAAAAAAAAACTAAAAAAAAATCTAAAAAAAAAAAACTAAACAGTAAATAGTTGAAAGCTAAATAAACGCTTTCAACTTAAAATGGAAAAATATTTCAAATTCAACATAATTTTATGCTCATGATCCTTGAAAATTGTGTTAAAAATAAAATAGAATTAAAAGTATAGTCTAATGTTCATATCTACCACTGTAAAATCATTTTCTTCACTTAGATTTTCTTGATATAAATATCCTGTAATGTCAGAAACACCATTGCAGCAATGCATTCTTTAGCTTTTGTGATTCAGCAAGGAAGTGTGCTGTTTCTGTTCCAGGAAGTAATGCTGCCAGGCAGGATGCTCTCTAAAGGGGCACTGGTGCGTAGAGATAGTACAGGTGTTGTTATGCCTTCTTCACTAGTGTCTCAGTATCATGTGGCCACCTCAAATCTTCAGAGAATTAGGGTACACTCTCCAAATGGTTTCCACTTCCTCCTGGTAGACTAATTTATTATTACTGGTGATCAGTTTTAGCACACTGGTGTCATTAGCAGTAGGACAGTGGTAGCTCAGTAGTAAAGGTATTGTACTGCTGATTGCAAGGTTTTGAGTTCAAATCCCAGTGCTGCCACTCAACAAACCCTCAACTGCTCAGTTGTATAAAAAATCTGATAACTGGAACTTGCTCTGTAACATGTCAGCTGTTTGTAGTGATTCCCAATTTTACATGTTTGAGCAACATGGATGATGTATAATGCAGCTGTTGTACATTAAAACAAGTGTAAATGTGTCAAGCAAGCTCCTGGACACAAGCACATAGTGACCCAGCCTGATTTATCATATGTACATATAATTAACGCTGACATAGTGAATGCTGCTACACAGCTACAGTCATCAGGAAGTAAATCAAGAAGGTTCCCAGCCCAAAGCAGCACCACAACTTGTACATTATCACACAACTGAGAGATTTCTTAGCTAATAAATACTGACATCTGTGTAATCCATGTCTATGTATCAATGATTTATTGCTAACGCTGTTTAAACTTCATTATCTACAATTTTCAAAATAATGATTGTCAATGTTTTTTTTTTCTATTTTTATTGTTATATCATTAACTCTTTAAAAAAGATTACATTAGTATCTAATTTTACTCTCACTATAATTATCACCATACATGTTTTGATTATTTAAATGCAAACCAAGCATTTTTTTAGTTTGATTTAATATTATTCTCCAATATATCCTGCAGGGTTTCAGTGTGACTAGATGTGAGTTTTGGGTTGGGCTGCTATATTTCCACCATTTAAGTCCCAGTCATGTTGAAATCTAATGAGAAACACCAAGCTGTTCTGTATTGTTCTGTTTGTTTTTGCTTTTTTATCTGTATTTTTTGATCTTCTACAGGCTACAACTGCTCATTGTGTTTAATATCAGGTCTGGTAAACTAATATAACTCAAGATCCACGAAATGCCAGTATTGCATGTTGTTGTATAATGCATTGGCATCTTATTTGTTGCTGAAATGTCCTTTACTATAACCAATAAACTTTACTAGAATTGCAGATTTGATTCCTTCGCCCTGACTCCACTGTTATTTTACATAATCCTCCAGTCTAGGGGAAGGTAACGAGGAAAGGGAAAAAAACTGCAAAAATGAAATAGTACCAGTGAACCAAGAGCTTCAGATCTTCAGGTAAAAAAGATTTAATCCAAAAAGCAAGCATCTGGGCAGGACCAGGCCAAAAACAAAGAACAAAGTGTCATGTCATATCATATCATATCATATCATATCATATCATATCATATCATATATCATATCAAATATAACTTCATAAATAAATAAATAAATAAATAAATAAATCCTACTCTAATACAAATATCACATACAAATACTCATATACAGTCATCCCTATCATGAATTATTAAAGAAAATAAAAGAAAACACATGGATGCAACAATTTACGACTAATTTGACACCCCTAAGGACTGTCACATTATTAGATTTTTCTTGTCACATTAGGATTTTTCACACAGCTTCTGCTTTGAAAATTCTGCTGAAGTGCACTTGAAATAATCAATACAGAATATATTAATTCTATAAAATAAAAATAAATCATTGAGACCTTTTGTCCCTCCCAATATTACTCAGAAACATACAAGTCATACTCTAATCAGGCCTGGAGGTCAAAGCCGGATAGTAAGGGTGAGGTTTAATTTTTGAGCGTGGGGTTGTATGAGAAGGCCGTACTAAGAAGTGAGTGCAGTGTCATGTTTGGTCGGTAAAATTGCTTCAACGGAAGATTATCGAGGCTTAAGTTGGACAAGGGACAACAGCACTAAATGGCAGAGTGGATATTGACCCGCGGTTTCCGAGGCAGAAGGGGTCTTTTCAGCTTTTTGTTTTGTTAGGATGTGTTAGCTGTTAGCATGGCGCACTGACATATCGTAAAGGCCACGAAAGCTGGGAGCGTGTTTAAAGTCAAAACCCCGTTTGATTATCGTTACACGAAGAGACTTGTTGCATATTTCTTCGCTGTACCTTGCACACTGTGTTTGATTGGAAGCATGCCAAGAACTAACGCTTCAACAGAAGTTTTTTCTTTCTAGTGTATTTGAGATTCTCTGCACGTGTCGGAGTGTGTGAGACCGAGTCCACAGTATGATGTCGTTGGTGCAGAGACGTAACTTCTAAAGAGTTCCACTTCATAGATGGTTTTGCTACCCTGCCATCCAAGTAACATCTTGATCTGGTTCATCTCCAGTCTAAACTTGTTTTTTGGACATACTCTGACCTTTTCACAAAGTTGAGTGGATCGGATTTAGTTGTATTAATTCTCAATCGAGTGAATCGCCGACTTGGGTGCAACCACGCCATCTTCAGTTGATTTCAACGCACTCTATGTTTGGGCAAAAGCACTCCAAGGTTTTGACCTGGCTCACAGTCTCCGCTCTAATTCATTCCAAAGGTGTTCTATGGGGTTAAGGTCAGGACAGTCAAGTTCCTCCACACCAACCTTGCTCTTTCATCTGTTTGTGATTAACTGTGTGCCTGTAACTGTGTTTATCTAGTGAAGAAAGTTCGAGTTATTCCTCCTAAAAGCAGAGAAGAGTTTTTTTTGTTTTTTAATGTAATCTGTCTTTTTAAGGGAAACAAACTTACTGATTTGCAGGATAAATGTCTGCTCTGCGTGGATGTTAATTGGTATAACCTGGCAACCCTGCCAGTGGCAACCCTGCCTGCAGAACAAAAGAGCAAGTCACACTGTTCATTGACATGTATTCAGGGCTCATTTGTTCAGTGTACATATTTTGTCATTCTTAAACAGTCATTCTCCAATGATACTAAAAGAAAATGTTCTCAGAAACTCACAGTCATTAGAATGAATTGCCGCTTAAAGGATCTCATTTGGACTGGCAGTAGTTTCATAATCCCAGTTTTATTCCGTTACACCTCACCAGTTCCACAGGCTGATCGCCTCCATGCCACGCCACGTTGATGCAGTAATCTGTGCAAAAGGAGCGCCAACCAAATATAAAGTGCATAAATTACATACTTTACTCAGAAGTTTGACTTTTCTGCATTAAACATTATTTCTTTGACCATTTTAAATAGTCTATATTTTGAGTCATAATTATCTAAATTAAAAGAAAAAAGGCTTTAAATATTTTAGCCGTAAATATTTAATTATATATAAATATTAAATATATAATTGTTTCAATGTTTTGAATTAAATTGTGGGCAAAAATGAATGCTTCCTCAATATTCTATTTTTTAGATGTACCTTTATAGATGATGGTATGAGTTTGTTATTCATTTCTAGAATTTTCTTCGTGAAATGTTAATTTTTTTTCTTCCATCAGCTTTCGGTCCGTTCACATTGGATCCTGATACAGCAAATTTCTACCTCTGTCTGTCTGAGGGGAACACAGTTGTGACCAAATATCTATTAAGCTTATATGCTTATTCATCTGGGAGTTTTGAATGTTATTCCCAGGTGTTGTGTAGTGAGAGTGTGTCTGGATGCTGTTACTGGGAGGTGGAGTGGAGCGGGTATGAAGGGGTTAATATAGCAGTGTCCTATAAAGACATCAGCAGGAAAGGAAGCGGTAATGAAGGTCAGTTTGGACGTAACGATAAGTCCTGGATTTTGCTGTGCCAACCATTTAAATGCTCATTCTTACACAACAACCAACAAACCATTATTGCCATAAACTCCACCCCCTCTAGAATAGGTGTGTTTGTGGATCACGAGGCAGGATTTCTATCTTTCTACAGCGTCTCCGACACGATGAAGCTCCTCCACACAATCAAGTGCACTTTCACTCAGCCTTTGTATCCAGGGTTCACAATCAATTCCAGTTCAACTCTAAAGCTATGCCGTCTAAAATAGATATGTTTGGAAGCTAAAACCCTGTAAGATGAATATTACAGTGATTACATAAGGCTATAAACAGCTGTTTCCTCACCAGGCTTTCCCTTTGTTGTCTCTCCTTAAGTTACAACTTTACTTCTGACTCCCTCTGAATACTCTTTATGTTAAATAATAAATCTGTTCACAGAAAATTTCACCATCTCAGTAATTAAACCTTTTCTTTGTTAAATCTCAGCATTTCTGTCGTCTTTTCATTTATGTGGTATGGTCATTATGAGCTTCTCTGGACTACTGACCTGCTGTAAGACCTGCTATTACAGAGAACTAATTAACACCTTTTTAACCAATTGAAGAGTTAATTTGAGAATTCAGGTGTGATAGAAATACATTAAAACGTTAAGCTTTTTAGTTCTGCTTGAGTATTTCATCATGTTGATGGATTTGAGTTCCACCTGAAATCCTTTTACATTTTGCTCCACAAATCTTTAGTCTTTACAGGAGTGTGTGTGTGTGTGTGTGTGCTCTCTCTTTCAGAAGCCTTTAAGTCACATAGAAATAAATGCAATTTGAGCACCCAGGATGAGAAAAAAATCAGTGTCTGATTCGTAAAACACAAGACAAGCAGTGATTTGAGCACAAATAATGAATCAGCTTCAGTCTCCTGCACACTAGTCATTTATTTACACACCTTATAAATATTAAATGCCCAAATTTACCTTGTACTGTATATGTATAATTCATACTAAACACTCCCTAATTAACCTTACCGCTTGTTACAGTATGTTACTTTTGAAATGTTTTCAAATGTTGTTTATAAATGAAAACTTTATATTTACTTCACCTTTTCTCCAATATATATGCTTACGTTTTTCAAGAAATGACATTTTGAAAAAGACTTTCAATATTTAGCCCCTGAACAAAAAAATCAGAAAAGATTCCATATCTTGGAATAATTTTTTCTATGTGTGATTATGATGTTTCTGGAGCTTTTTTCTTGTTAAAACCTCCTCTTGAGGTTCTCCTTTTGACTGGTTTATTGAATAAGACTGATGATAATCAAGACTTTCAGATAGAGTCCTACTTTTTTGTCAGGTCCTCAGCAAGACAATCTCTGTCTTTACATTTTTAGAGATTTTATTTAATGTTAGATTTTATTACAAATCTAGTTCATCCACTTTACTTTTTCCCCCTTTTTCCTCAATGAAAAACTGGCAAATGTGAGAAACCTGAAGATCAACAAATGCTCTCATTCTACAGCACATACTCTCTCTCTCTCTCTCTGTCATATAACAAATTTATCATAATTTCTTTTCTCACATATGCATATAAGTGTATATGTGGAATAATCAGTGTAATCAGAAAGCTTTCTATTGGTGGTGTTCATCTGTTTATGTTCGCAAAAGTCACACAGTGAATCAGAAGACCATCTGAAGATCATCTTTTCACTTATAAAATTGTATCCTCCTGTGTTATAAGATGCAATAACTTTTCATATGTATTTAAAGGAGGTTTTTACAGCCTTGTGGTCCATTTTATTAATAAATGTTGTAGTAGCACATAATTAAAAAATGCACTATAATTAAAAAATGACAACCGTAAAAATATGCACATTATGTAAATCAGGTAAACTAATATAATTTTTACATAACGTTGTTTTGTTGTTTTAGACTTAAATTTACTTATCCTACAGAAAATGTCAAAGATACCAAATCGCCATATATTATTAATCTCTCTCTCTCTCTCTCTCTCTCTCTCACACACACACATACTTTCTCCCCCTTTCTGACTTACTATTAGACTTTTTTACGCCTGGTATATTTTTAATTTATACAAGGCCAGTCTGGAAAAACAAAGATCTGGCAACTCATCTGTTACTTTAGCAGAAACGAAACTTGTATGTTCCTGTTTATTTTTATCTGTTTCGTTTGATGGTTTCCGGACACTGAACCAGGAAGTGTGAGCTGCGGTAAGTGAGTGTATGTGAGTTTGTTCTTCAGTAAAATGGCAGAAGCGAGTATTTTAGGACTTCAGGATCAGTTCAGCTGTCCAGTCTGTCTGGATCTACTCAAAGATCCATTAGCTCTTTCATGTGGACACAGTTTCTGTATGGTCTGCATTAATGGCTGCTGGGATCAGGAGGATCAGCAGGGAGTCTATAGCTGTCCTCAGTGTAGACAAACCTTCACTTCAAGACCTGCTGTGAGTAAAAACACCATGCTGGCTGAAGTAGTGGAGACACTGAAGAAGACAGGACTCCAAGCTCAGTCTTTGGCTGGACCTGAAGATGTGGAGTGTGATTCCTGCACTGGGAGAAAATCCAAAGCCATCAAGTCCTGCCTGGTGTGTCTGGCCTCTTTCTGTGAAACTCACCTCCAACCTCACTATAAATCTCCTGCCTTTAAGAAGCACAAGCTGGTGGAAGCCTCCAGACGACTCCAGGAGCAGATCTGCTCTCAGCATGACAAACTGCTGGAGGTTTACTGTCGGACTGACCAGAAGTGTATCTGCATGTTGTGTATGATAGATAAACATAAAAAACATAAAACAGTATCAGCTGCAGCAGGACGAGCTGAGAAACAGGTAACAATATCTTACAGCTCTTTTCTACAGTTAGGGAGGAAATGCAATGGCAGGTACACTTAATGTAAAATTGATTTAGTTTTAATTAAATTCCTTTAGGCTGGTAAAGTGGTACAGCATCTCCAGTTCAATACTGAGTTTCTGTTATTGCCTCATTTGGGTTTCTGTGCATGTTATCTTTCTGTTAATGTGTGTGTTAATTTGCAAGGTGCCTTAAACTGGACTGGCATCCTTCCAAGGGTGTAGTCCCACATTACACCCAGTCTTTTTACGTTCAGGACTTACCAGGATAGAGCAGTGACTCAAGATTTAAAAAAAAAAGAAAGAATTGCTTTCTTTAGATGATAGTAAATCTTTATGGTGTTTCTCAATTTTTGCAAACACTGTTTTTGCAGAGCATTTCATTTCAGGCATTTTCAAACTAAGAGTTCTTGCTGTTTTAAAAATGTTTTAGATTGAAATCTTTTCTGCGTATAACCATATAACCTATAAAGAGGTCTCCCAGAGGTCAAAATAAATGAGATTTTAATAGCTCTAGAGATGGGACGAGTATCTAAGAGTGTAAAGTGTATCTATAGAGTAGAAATGTACTGAATGTGTTACTTTACATCAATGTAAATTCTGTCCTTTATTCATAGAAACAGTTGTTGAAGGTGCAGGAAACATTCCAGCAGAAAATCCAGGAGAGAGAGCAGGAGCTTCAGGAGCTAACAAAGGCTGTGGAGTCCCACAAGGTGAATTTTAAGAACAGCAATCTGACTGCTGGAAGAGCTGTTTCAGGATCAGTCACACTCTTATTTAGTCATCTATTAATAGTCTCAGTGACATTAACTAGGGAAAAGAAGTAAAATCTCTATCATCCTCTCATTCTTTCTCTCTCTTTTTGGCTCCTAACAGAACTCTGCTCAGACAGCAGTTCAGGAAACTGAGAGGATCTTTTCTGATCTGATCAGATCTATTAAGACCAGATGCTCTCAGGTGACACAGCAGATCAGAGCTCAGGAGAAAGCTATAGTGAGTCGAGCTGAAGAAATCATCAAGCAACTGGAGCAGGAGATTGCAGAGCTGAAAAGGAGAGATGCTGAAATGAAGGAGCTTTCACATGCAGAAGATCCCATCCATTTCCTCCAGGTAACATCACTGAAACCATAATAATATAGATAAGTGTAATAATATATAATATAAATAAGTCCACATAAAATGATGTAAAGATGCTAACTGGCCAAAGGACCACTGTGTAGACTAGTAAAGACCAGACAAGAAAAGAAACTAAATGGTTACTGCAACCAATTTGTAGCAAAACTTTGCTGCCTTGAGAATACAGCAGTGACAGCAGTGAAGTTGTTGTCTCACAACTACAGGGCCCCTGCTTTGATCTTGAGTTTGGTTTACTGTCCTTACTGTGTATTTTATATTATTATTTCCTAATATTGAGAATTAAAGACCATATCATTCATAATATTGCAGTACATAAAATCTCGGGTTTTGTTGCCAGAAGAATAAAGGCATTATCATGCAATAACAGCCTGAGTTGGTTTTCAAAGCAACTGTCTATCTAACCCATCTTCCCCATTTTATATGCTGCAACTCCCAATAGTTTCCACTATGCATTCCTACATGTCATCTGAACATCTGTTTCTTAATTAGGGCTCCCTTGAACATACAAACAGTGGAGCCACTCTGCCTAGGTCCAGCGTACGTTACCATATATGTTCACATTCCAATGCACACACGTTGGACACACTAAGCTTACAATACACTATACAAGTATATCATATCAAACACATTCCTGTGCACACACACTAGCTAAAACGGTTTATACATCCATGCTGGGTATACTTGATTCTTCATATCCTGATTAATAAAATTCTTCTACAAAACTATACAAGTACCACACCTCTCAGGAGCAAGCACCTGGTTCACGATTTAAACAGAACACTGCACATGTAATCATAGAATTTCATCAGATTAATAAAGACAACTGAATTTTCTTCTTCTTCTTTCGGCTTTTCCCTTCAGGGGTCGCCACAGCGAATCATCTCTCTCCACCTATCCCTATCTTCTGCATCCTCAACACTTGCACCCACTAGCTTCATATCCTCATTTATTACATCCATATACCTCCTCTTTGGCCTTCCTCTTTGCCTCCTGCCTGGCAGCTCCATGTCCAACATTCTCCTACCAATATACTCACTCTCCCTCTTCTGGACATGTCCAAACCATCTTAATCTGTCCTCCCATCTTAAACTTTGTCCCCCAAACGTCCAACATGAGCCGTCCCTCTAATGTACTCGTTCCTAATCCTGTCCAACCTTGTCACTCCCAAAGAGAACCTCAACATCTTCAGTTCTGCTACCTCCAGCTCTGACTCCTGTCTCTTCCTCAGTGACACTGCCTCTAAACCATACAGCAAGGCCAGTCTCTCCACTGTCTTGTACACCTTCCCCTTGACTCTCCAGCGCAAACCTCCACCTCTCCAGGTTTTCCTCCACCTGCTCCATGCTCTCAGATCACCATGTTGTCTGCAAACATCATTGTGCAAGGAGACTCCTGTCTGACCTCCTCTGACAACTGGTCCATCACCACAGCAAACAGGAAGGGGCTCAGAGCCGATCCCTGATGCAGTCCCACCTCCACTCTGAACTTCTCTGTTTGCCCTACAACACACCTCACCACTGTCCTGCTCCTCTCATACATGTCCTGCACCACTCTGACATACTTCTCTGCTACTCCTGACTTCCTCATACAGTACCACAGCTCTTCTCTTGGCACCCTGTCATACGCTTTCTCCAAGTCTACAAACACACAGTGCAACTCTCTCTGACCATCCCTATACTTCTCCATCAAAAAAATTGCATCTGTTGTGCTCTTTCTGGGCATGAAGCCATACTGCTGCTAACAAATTTCCACTACCTTCCTTAACCTATCCGCCTTCTCCATTCCTCAGGCATCTTCTCACTCTCCAAAAAACTGTTAAACAGACTAGTTAAAAATTCCACTGCCGCCTCTCCTAGACACGTCCAGACCTCCACTGGGATGTTGCCAGGACTAACTGCCTTTCCACCTTTCATCCTCTTCAAAGCCTTCCTGACTTCAACCTTTCTAATCTTATCTACTTTCTGTTCCACAGAGTTCACCCTCTCTACTCTTTTTTCCTCTCATTTCCCTCATTCTTCAGTTCTTCAATGTACTCCTTCCATCTCCTCTGTACACTCAGTTGTGAGCACCTTTCCATCTCTATCCTTAATAACTCTAACTTGCTGCACATCCTTCCCATCTCGATCCCTCTGCCTAGCTAACCTGTACAAGTCCTTCTCTCCTTCTCTAGTGTCTAACCTAGTGTACAACTCATCATACGCCTTCTGCTTGGCCTTAGACACCTCCCCCTTCACTCTGTGCTGTAACTCCTTGTATTCCTGTCTATTCTCTTCAGTCCTGTCCATGTCCCACTTCTTCTTGGCTAACCTCTTCCTCTGAATACTATATTGAACTTCCTCATTCCATCACCAAGTCTACTTATTTTCTTTCCTCCTTCTAGATGACACACCCAGCACCTTTCTTCCTGTCTCCCTGATCACTTCTGCTGTAGTTTCCCAGTCATCTGGCAGCACTACCTGACCACCCAGAGCCTGCCTCAACTTCTGTCTAAATTCTTCTAAAATCTTTGACCTATTCTTCTTACAGACCATCAGATTCATCCTACACACCACCATCCTATGCTGTCTGGCTACACTCTCTCCCACTACCACTTTACAGTCACTAATCTCTTTCAGATTACCACTTCTACATAGGATGTAGTCTACCTGTGTGCGCCTACCTCCACTCTTGTAAGTCACTCTATGCTCCTCCCTCTTCTGAAAATAAGTGTTAACCACAGCAATGTCCATCCTCTTAGCAAAGTCCACTACCATCTGTCCTTCAAGGTTCCTTTCCTTAACTCCAAACTTGCCCATCACCTCCTCATCACCTGTGTTCCCCTCACCAACATGTCTCTTAAAATCTGCTCCTATCACCACTCTCTCACCTGTGGGAATACTCTCTATCACCTCATCTAATTCACTCCAGAATCTCTCTTTCTCCTCTAACTCACAACCTACCTGTGGGGCATAACCACTAACAACATTCAGCATCACCCCTTCAACCTCTAACTTCAGACTCATCACCTTGTCTGACACTCTCTTCACCTCCAGAACATTCCTCACAAACTCCTCCTTCAGGACCACACCCATTTCTTTTATTATCCACATCATAATAAAACAGCTTGAATCCTGCTCCTATACTACGAGCCTTGCTACCCTTCCACCTGGTCTCCTGTACACACAGTATATCCACCTTCCTTCTCTCCATCATATCAGCCAGCTCTCTTGACCTTTCCCTGTCATAATACCAACATTCAGAGTTCCTATTCTCAGTCCTACACTCTTACTTTTCCTCTTCTCTCTCTGTCAACCCACTGTCCTCCCTCATCTACTTCTTCGAGCAACAGTAGCACAATTTCCACCAGCGCCCTGTAGGTCAACGACGCCGATAGCGGTCATTGTTAACCCGGGCCTCGACCGTTCCGGTATGAAATTCAGAGTACTGACGATTACAATACACAAAGACAAAACAGACAAACAACAGAGTTAGAGGAGCTTGGGCAGCGCGAACAGCAGGAGAAAGGAAAGTTTTATGTTTAACGTGCGCACGACCTCCCGGGGAACGAACAAAACCTCCCGGCAGACCGGGGAATGAAGAGAACCTCCCGGCAGAACCGGGGAACAAACAGTACCTCCCGGCAGAACCGGGGAACGAACAATACCTCCCGGCGGACTGGGGAATGAACGGAAAACCAAGTAACAACTAATTAGCTTCTTTCAGTTATTCCTTACACAATTCATGTGCCAATAATTCTTAAACAGAATTACCCTGACAGAAACACTGCAGGTTATGAATATGAAATCTGTGTTATCATAACTGAGATACCACAGAATATAATCGCATGGAGGCAGAAATAAAGAAGAACTCTCCTCTTACCTCCTGCTCCACACGACTATACCCCGGACTGAGCCCCCAGAAAGCTGTTAGAATTTTCGTGTTCACTCGGAGAAAAATCCTGAGTCGCGCTGCTGCCACCGCCTCTACTGATATCAGGGAATCTTTTGCCAAAGAACCACACAGAGACAGTGATTGAATAGCAAAACTCTTCGAAATTTACTGAGATGAACAGGGAGTATTTATACAGGAGAAAGGTGTAATCTTCATTATTATCTATATGTTGCACACACAGAATTAACAGGCTTTTCCAGTGGCACATTGGTTATGTTTATTGTGGTCACACTCTGAAACAACAATAAAACACACAAGAAACAAATGAGTTTTTCCGTGCGTTGTAATGACTTGGCAGGGTGCGACTTCTTCATCTACAGGTGTAGACACGATACTCAAGGAAAAGTAGCTTTTACTTATAACAAAAACACTAACCTCTTTACAATAATACCATAATAATTAAACAATAATCCTCAAACAAACACGCATACAGAAAGTGTACCAGGTTATACAATAATTCTCAGTAATCTTAGGCATGTATAAATGTGCAAACAGTTATACAAACGTATAAGCATTTAACTACATATAACTTCCTCATATCAACATAATACTGGTATCTTATCAACATACTGATAACCAACCTAGCACAGTACAAACGTCTTAACAAACTACCATTGCGCTATCCCAACAAAGCATCTCGAACACATCTTAATTTGCTACCATTATTCTGTTATGTCGCCGCAACCCGCGTGGTTTCCGCTAGCCTAGCCAATTCGGCTACATTCCCACCACATGTGCGCCGATGTATTCACTTCTATTAACGGTTTAATACCAAAAGTGTATTAAAACTAACACAGCGAATTATTAAATAAACATTCAATAATCATTCTGTAAACATAAGGTGCGATGACATCACTTGCTCACCTGAAACAACAATAAAACACACAAGAAACAAATGAGTTTTTCCGTGCGTTGTAATGACTTGGCAGGGTGTGACTTCTTCATCTACAGGTGAGGCTCTCCCCTCCTAGCACCACCCGCCGGTATTACAGGTTAAAGTGATGTTAACCTATGCATCAGTGCACTTCACAAACGATAGGTACATTAATAATAATAACAAAAAAATAAATAAACAAACACACATACATATATATATATACATACATGAAATGGCTTGTACCACTACATATAGGTAAACAAAAGATGTCAGCAGAAACAGACGTGGTGGTTGACGTGTTCACTGGCAGTTTTGTGAGTTTATTACAAAAAGGCCTATCTAAGATACGGAAGACAGAACTGTCACTGAGTGTCTGTCTTCAGCACATGTTCTCAAAACATAACAGAAAGAATTTCTAGGACAAAACAAAGGATATCACAGTAAAAAGATGAGGTCATAAGCAAATGGTGAACCTCAGCCCAGGACAGAGCATGCCGAGATATACTCAGAATATATCTCACATGATTAAGTTTGGCAATGTTTTACGCCGGATGCCCCTCCTGACGCAACCCTCTCTATTTATCCGGACTTGGGACCGGCACAGAAGTCACAGGACTTTGACACCCATAGCTAGATTAAAGACAACTGAATTTTAATTATCATATTTCTTTAGTCAGACTGTGCAGCAGGAATGCCGAGGAATGAGCGAGTTATGATAGAACATACATGATTCTTTTTTGTGTAGAATAAACTTTACAAACAGCATAAACATTTGAAGTGTGTCTTTCTCATAAGACGATTTTTACTTTCTCTTCTTCTGTTAATTTGCAGAAATTTGGAATTTGAGTGTTTTTTTTTCACTGAAGTTGTTTCTTTTGTGTTTTTGTCTCTGTGTAGCGTTGTCAGCCTCTTATGACCCCTCCTGTATCTGCAGTATCACCAACCACCACCATCAGTTCTTTACTCTCATTTAAAGATGCAGTAAATTCTTTGTCTAAGTCAAAAGTGGAGCTGGAAGCACGTTCTAAAGAGCAGCTTGGAAAGATATTAAGTGAAGGTAAGACAGAGTTACTAATGTCACATACTCTCCAAATACATTTAGCCCAATGAAAACTGTACAGTTTCAACATTTTCAAGACATATATTTGATTTAATATTTTAGTAGATTTATTTGTGCTTGACCCAGTAAATAAATAAATATAATTTCAGCTACCTTTCCAATATTTTTTTTTTAACATAGACCATTTTGTGATTTAAAAACCATCACATTTGAGAATGTGACTTTGGTTTTAAGTATTGCATGTTAGCAATTTAAAAAATAAAATAATTTGTCATAAGCCTGAAGCATTGATACTGCACTTTTGGTCACAAATTTCTTGATGAAACAGGTTGACAACTGTAGCCTTGATACTCTACAAGCTGTTTCACTCTGTTGGTAGAGTCTGAAAGCTGCAGTTGTCAGCCTGTTTTCTCAAGAATGTTGTGATCAGACTTGCAAATTTGTGACTTACTGACCAAGCTGGTTTTAGATTGTAGTAATAGTGCAAATATTATTTGACTGCATGGTATTGATAGTCAGGCTCATGTTTTTATTTATTTATTTTTAGTAGGTCCTTTCTAGATGATATTTTCTTCTGGTTTGATTGTCAAGACTTGTAAATTCATGTGTCGTGGTGGAATAAAAAAAGCCTTCTTCTCAACTCATAAATACAAACTTCACAGAAGGTCTTGAATGTAGGGTTATATACATGCTAACAAGCCAGTCACATGTGATCTCACTGATCTAATAATGGAGTAATGAACTAGGAAAGCAGGAGGAGGTCAGTCTTGTGCTTTCTGGCTTTCTCTGCTGGACCGGTCATGGTATTACTTTATGATGCTGATCAGCTCTAAGGGGTTGGATGCTGTTTGCAATAAAAATCTGCACTTGCTTTTTAGTTATATTATCCTTGTAGCTACAGTGCAAGAATCAAAAATTAAGCCATGGACTTAAATGTATTTGTTAATTGGAAGCATTTGTGTATATTACATGTTTAGCTGGACAGTTTGTTTCAAAAAACATGCTGTTTTCATTTTTCTTATTGTGATTGTTCTTAAATGTCTGTTTAACTTTTTGTCAGTGAAGAAAATCCTGATCCTGCCCCCTGAAAGCAGAGAAGACTTTCTACAATGTAAGTGTCTCTTCCATAAAAACAGGCAAAGACACACAACAGAGTGCAAATCCTGACAACATGCAGGAATGGGAGGGGTATACTCTCTCTTACCTGTTAATCAGAAAGGCAGTAACTTTCATGGGCATGTATACACTACTGCTGAAAAATTTGGGATCATTTGCATATTTCAGCTTGATTTCAGCTACGGAGAAAGACTCCATCAGGCAATCCATCTTGTGGGAGATGCTCCAGGTGAAATCTCATCAGATTATCTTGAAAAATTGACAGCTAGAATGCCCATGCTGTAATTGCTGCAAAAGGTGTTTTTTTATGAAGGCAGGGTTTGAAGAAAACATTAATTTCCATCATAATCATTATTTCTAACTCTGACACGTTAGCATGTCCTGTTCTTTTGCTATATTTTCTATATTTTCAGATAAATTTTTGAGTGATCCCAAACTTTTGAGAGGTAGTGTATATATATATATATATATATACACTATATTGCCAAAAGTATTCGCTCACCCATCCAAATAATCAGAATCAGGTGTTCCAATCACTTCCATGGCCACAGGTGTATAAAATCAAGCACCTAGGCATGCAGACTGTTTTTACAAACATTTGTGAAAGAATGGGTCGCTCTCAGGAGCTCAGTGAATTCCAGCGTGGAACTGTGATAGGATGCCACCTGTGCAACAAATCCAGTCGTGAAATTTCCTCGCTCCTAAATATTCCACAGTCAACTGTCAGCTGTATTATAAGAACGTGGAAGTGTTTGGGAACAACAGCAACTCAGCCACGAAGTGGTAGGCCACGTAAACTGACGGAGCGGGGTCAGCGGATGCTGAGGCGCATAGTGTGAAGAGGTCGCCAACTTTCTGCAGAGTCAATCGCTACAGACCTCCAAACTTCATGTGGCCTTCAGATTAGCTCAAGAACAGTGCGCAGAGAGCTTCATGGAATGGGTTTCCATGGCCGAGCAGCTGCATCCAAGCCATACATCACCAAGTGTAATGCAAAGCGTCGGATGCAGTGGTGTAAAGCACGCCGCCACTGGACTCTAGAGCAGTGGAGACACGTTCTCTGGAGTGACGAATCGCGCTTCTCCATCTGGCAATCTGATGGACGAGTCTGGGTTTGGCGGTTGCCAGGAGAACGGGACTTGTCTGACTGCATTGTGCCAAGTGTAAAGTTTGGTGGAGGGGGGATTATGGTGTGGGGTTGTTTTTCAGGAGCTGGGCTTGGCCCCTTAGTTCCAGTGAAAGGAACTCTGAATGCTTCAGCATACCAAGACATTTTGGACAATTCCATGCTCCCAACTTTGTGGGAACAGTTTGGAGCTGGCCCCTTCCTCTTCCAACATGACTGTGCACCAGTGCACAAAGCAAGGTCCATAAAGACATGGATGACAGAGTCTGGTGTGGAGGAACTTGACTGGCCTGCACAGAGTCCTGACCTCAACCCGATAGAACACCTTTGGGATGAATTAGAGAGGAGACTGAGAGCCAGGCCTTCTCGTCCAACATCAGTGTGTGACCTCACAAATGCACTTCTGGAAGAATGGTCAAAAATTCCCATAAACACACTCCTAAACCTTGTGGACAGCCTTCCCAGAAGAGTTGAAGCTGTTATAGCTGCAAAGGGTGGACCGACGTCATATTGAACCCTATGGATTAGGAATGGGATGTCACTTAAGTTCATAGGCAGGTGAGCGAATACTTTTGGCAATATAGTGTATATATATATATATATATATAAGTGAGTACACCCCTCACATTTTTGTAAATATTTTATTATAACTTTTCATGTGACAACACTGAAGAAATGACACTCACAATGTAACTTTACAACTTTATACAACTTTATACAACTTCAACAATATAACTTTACAATGTAAAGTAGTGAGTGTACAGCCTGTATAACAGTGTAAATTTACTGTCCCCTCAAAATAACTCAACACACAGCCATTAATGTCTAAACCATTGGCAACAAAAGTGAGTACACCCCTAAGTGGAAATGTCCAAATTGGGCCCAATTAGCCATTTACCCTCCCCGGGGTCATGTAACTTGTTAGTGTTACAAGGTCTCAGGTGTGAATGGGGAGCAGGTGTGTTAAATTTGGTGTTATTGCTCTCACACTCTCTCATACTGATCACTGGAAGTTCAACATGGCACCTCATGGCAAAGAACAAAAAAGAAATGTTGCTCTACATAAAGATGGCCTAGGCTATAAGAAGATTGCCAAGACCCTGAAACTGAGCTGCAGCACGGTGGGCAAGACCATACAGTGGTTTTACAGGACAGGTTCCGCTCAGAACAGGCCTCGCCATGGTCCACCAAAGAAGTTGAGTGCACGTGCTCAGCGTCATATCCGGAGGTTGTCTTTGGGAAATAGATGTATGAGTGCTGCCAGCATTGCTGCAGAGGTCGAAGAGGTGGGGGGTCAGCCTGTCAGTGCTCAGACCATACGCCACACACTGCATCAAATTGGTCTGCATGGCTGTCGTCCCAGAAGGAAGCCTCTACTAAAGATGATGCACAAGAAAGCCCGCATACAGTTTGCTGAAGATAAGCAGACTATTGGAAGGATTACTGGAACCATGTCCTGTGGTCCGATGAGACCAAGATAAACTTATTTGGTTCAGATGGTGTCAAGCGTGTGTGGCAGCAACCAGGTGAGGAGTACAAAGACAAGTGTGTCTTGCCTACAGTCAAGTATGGTAGTGGGAGTGTCATGGTCTGGGCCTGCATGAGTGCTGCTGGCACTGGGGAGCTACAGTTCATTGAGGGAACCATGAATGCCAACATGTACTGTGACATACTGAAGCAGAGCATGACCACCCCCTTCAGAGACTGGGCCACAGGGCAGTATTCCAACATGATAACGACCCCAAACACACCTCCAAGACGACCACTGCCTTGGTGATGGACTGGCCAAGCATGTCTCCAGACCTAAACCCTATTGAGAATCTGTGGGGCATCCTCAAACGGAAGGTGGGGGAGCACAAGGTCTCTAACATCCACCAGTTCTGTGATGTCATCATGGAGGATTGTAAGAGGACTCCAGTGGCAACCTGTGAAGCTCTGATGAACTGCTTGTTCAAGATGGTTAAGGCAGTGCTGGAAAATAATGGTGGCCACACAAAATATTGACACTTTGGGCCCAATTTGGACATTTCCACTTAGGGGTGTACTTACTTTTGTTGCCAACGGTTTAGACAGTAATGGCTGTGTGTTGAGTTATTTTGAGGGGACAGTAAATTTACACTGTTATACAGGCTGTACACTCACTACTTTTCATTGTAGCAGAGTGTCATTTCTTCTGTGTTGTCACATGAAAAGATATAATAAAATATTTACAAAAATGTGAGGGGTGTACTCACTTTTGTGAGATGTATATTTAAAGCTAATTATGAGCATATATAAGCTCAAGCTTGCAGCTGTTGCACAAGCAGCAGTTCAAAAATATGCAGTAAACTGGTTACAGAGGAAGGTTGTGATCAGTTGATAGGTTGGGGAACTGGCAATAAAACCCCAACTTCTCAACCTAAATATTTATGTGACAGTTACACTAACAAAGACAAAAGCATAAAAGATTCAAATTTTTTCCCATCAGATTCCTGTCAGCTCACACTGGATTTCAACACAGCAAATGAACGCCTCAATCTGTCTGATTCAAACAGAATGGCGACTGACAGAGACGTCCAATCATATTCTTTGTATGGTTATGGTATACAGACATCATGGCATCAAGTAAATCCAGACAGTTTTAACTGTAACTCCCAGGTGTTGTGTAGTGAGAGTGTGTCTGGACGCTGTTACTGGGAGGTGGAGTGGAGCGGGGATAAAGGGGTTAATATAGCAGTGTCATATAAAAACATCAGCAGGAAGGGAGGCGGTAATGAATGTCAGTTTGGACGTAATGATAAGTCCTGGAGTTTGCTGTGCCAACCATCTAAATGCTCATTTTTACACAACAACCAAGAAACTAATATCCCCATAAACTCCATCTCCTCCACAATAGGAGTGTTTGTGGATCACAAGGCAGGAAATTTGTCTTTCTACAGCATCTCTGACACGATGAAGCTCCTCCACAGAGTTGATGCCACATTCACTCAGCCTCTTTTCCCTGGATTCGGGCTAAATAACAATTCAACAGTAAAACTGTGCTACTGAAAATAGATTGGAAAGATTTTTCCTGTATGATATGATAAATATAAATATAAAAATCAAGCCATGCTATATTTTAAAAGCACTTTCATTATGGTGATAAATTAAAAAAGCTAAACTTTTTAATATCTATAAAGAAATTCTACTAAAACAAACTAAAGAGTTGAAAGTGAAATAAATGCTTTTAACTCGTACTAAAAATTCTAAGATTTTAGAATGAAAACGTATAGTCTAATGTTCATATCTACCACTGTAAAATCATTTCTTCACTTTGACTTAGATTTTCTTGATATAAATATCCTGTAGTGTCAGAAACACCATTGCAGCAATGCATTCTTTAGCTTTTATGATTCAGCAAGGAAGTGTGCTGTTTCTGTTCCAGGAAGTAATGCTGCCAGGCAGGATGCTCTCTAAAGGGGCACTGGTGCGTAGAGATAGTACAGGTGTTGTTATGCCTTCTTCACTAGCGTCTCAGTATCATGTGGCCACTTCAAATCTTCAGAGAATTAGGGTACACTCTCCAAATGGTTTCCACTTCCTCCTGGTAGACCCATTAATTATTACTGGTGATTTTAGCACACTGGAGTTTTAGCACACTGGTGTCATTAGCAGTAGGACAGTGGTAGCTCAGTAGTAAAGGTATTGTACTGCTGATTGCAAGGTTTTGAGTTCGAATCCCAGTGCTGCCACTCAACAAACCCTCAACTGCTCAGTTGTATAACAAATCTGATAACTGGAACTTGCTCTGTAACATGTCAGCTGTTTGTAGTGATTCCCAATTGTGCATGTTTGAGCAACATGGATGATGTATAATGCAGCTGTTGTACATTAAAACAAGTGTAAATGTGTCAAGCAAGCTCCTGGACACAAGCACATAGTGACCCAGCCTGATTTATCATATGTACATATAATTAACGCTGACATAGTGAATGCTGCTACACAGCTACAGTCATCAGGAAGTAAATCAAGAAGGTTCCCAGCCCAAAGCAGCACCACAGCTTGTACATTATCACACAACTGAGAGATTTCTGAGCTAATAAATACTGACATCTGTGTAATCCATGTCTGTGTATCAATGATTTATTGCTAACGCTGTTCAAACTTCATTATCTACCATTTTCAAAATAATGATTGTCAATGTTATTTTCTATTTTTATTGTTATACCTTTAACTAAAATAAATAAACTAAAGTAAAATAAATTCCATTAGTAACTCATTTTACTTTCACTATAATTATCACCATACATGTTTTGATTATTTAAATGCAAAGCAAGCATTTTTTTTAGTTTGATTTAATATTATTCTCCAATATATCCTGCAGGGTTTCAGTGTGACTAGCTGTGAGTTTTGATTTTGCAGAAACACCTATGAAACATCTTATGGAGAGATTGGGCTGCTATATTTTCACCATTTAGCTCCCAATCATGTTAAAAACTAATGAGAAACACCAAGCTGCTCTGTATTGTTCTGTTTGTTTTGTTTCGTTATCTGTTTTTTTCTACAGCCTGAAACTGCTCATTGTGTTTAATATCAGGTCTGGTAAACAAATATGACTCAAGATCCAAGAAATACCAGTATTGCAGATGTTGTTATATAATGCATTGTTGCTGAAATGTACTTTACTGTAACCAATATGTTTGGAAGCTAAAAGCCTTCAAGATGAATATTACAGTGACAGTGAAACACAAGAGAAGCAGTGATTTGAGCACAAATGATGAATCAGCTTCAATCTCCTGCACACCTTATGCCCCAATTTATCTCCTACTGTATATGTTTAATTAATACAAAACAAATTGATCTTAAAGCTTATTATAGTGTCTGTTACTTTTGAAATGTTTTTTAAATGTTTATAAATGAAAACTTCATGTTAATGTCACTATATGTGGATTACATAGACTATTTCTCAAATGGTATGCTGCAAGTTGCCAGCAAGCACTGGGTATAACACTAAACATTAAGTTTTTATAATGACTGTAGAAAACAAGCTTCTTACTTAGAAAATAAAAATGTACTTACCCCATTACAGTTTCTCTCTTTTTTTTCCCTTGATCTCCCTTGTTGAAACAGCTCTGTGTTAAATGCAGAGTTCAATGAAACACTATGAAATGTGACTTTTTCAGCAGACAGTTAACACACCGCACACTGCACCACTCTCCTGATCCTCCAGCATCATCTGCTTGTCTAATTCCACCATCTCTCCATGGTACAAGCAAGGTACACATCACGACTCTTTTCTGCCCTGGAACCTGAAGACTTACACTATATTGCCAAAATTTTTGGGACGTCTGCTTTTACATGCACATGAATGTATTATGGAGTTGTCCCGCCCTTTGCAGCTATAACAGCTTCAACTCTTATGGGGAGGCTTTCCACAAGGTTTAGGAGTGTGTTTATGGGAATTGTTGACCATTTCTCTAGAAGCGCACACAGGCATTGATGTTGCACAAGAAGACCTGGCTCACAGTCTCCACTCTAATTCTATAAGTGTTCTATAAGATTGAGGTCTGGACTCTGTGCAGGTCAGTCAAGTTCCTCCACACCAAACTCATTCATCCATGTCTTTATGGACCTTGCTTTGGTCACTGGTGTGCAGTCATGTTGGAACAGGAAGGGGTCATCCCCAAACTGTTCCCACAAAGACGGAAGCATGAAATTGTCCAAAATGTCTTGGTATATTGAAGCATATAGTGTTCTTTCACTGGAACTAAGGGGCCGAGCCCAACCCCTGAAAAACAACACCTGAATTCAATGACTAGGAGGGGCGTCCCAAATCGTTTGGCAATATGGTGTAGCTCTTCCTAAAATGCTTCAACTAGAACTAAAAAGTATGTGAGATAATGAACCAGTATAGATGTATTAATTAATATACTTTACTGCACTTTTGTCGGTCACTATAGAAAAATATTTCTGCCAAATGTCATAAATGTAAATATAAAAAACTCTGCACATAATTCAGGGTGTTGTCTGTGCACTTTTACTCGCTTTACTGGTTGGACCTCTTTGGGTAGGTACTAACCACTGCATACTAGAAACACCCCACAAGAAGCAGGAAGGTTTTTTTTTTTTGTTTAGTTTTAACTAGTATTTTAAATAGTATTATTAACTAACTTTGCTCAGTATATTGTTTTTACTTGTCAGATTTTTTTTAATTCATTGATTTCATCAGATTTCATTTGAAATGCACTTTATGCCTACATGACTGAAGAGCATAAGGAGCTCAATGGCAATATTCCGGGATATGGCCTTTCAAAGTGGGATTGCCTCAGGATATTGGGTAGTGTAGTCCATCACGACCAGGATGTATTCATAACCCTGGGCTGATTTTGGGAGCGGCCTGACATGATCCATGCCGACCCTCTCAAAAGGGCAGGGAGATAAGAGCTTGCTGCTTTCTCAGGAGCTGTCGGAGACTGGTAGATGCAACTACACTCAGTCAGACACATCTGGTATTACAGACAACTACCTACTTGTGAAATAAAATAACCATGCCAGTGCCTGGACGTCTCTGTTTGAAGATGACGTTTTCGCTGATTGGCCACCAGCTCTTACTCAGACTGAACTCAAGTGGTTAAGGCTCTGGGTCGTTGACTGGAAGATCAGAGGTTCAAGCCCCAGCACCACCAAGTTGCCACTGTTGGCCCCTTGAGCAAAACCCTCTCTGCTCCAGGGTTGCTGTATCATGGCTGACCCTGCACTCTGATCCCAACCTCCAATTTATCTGTGGCAGAAGTTGTTTTCTTATCAGAATTATGTGGCTCTGAGTGTGGTTTTGGTGCATTTTTATGGGGTGGCTCTGTCAGGGTGTTTGGTGATTGTAGCTGGGGGTTTGATGGTCCTGGATGTGAGGTTAGTAGCTGAGTATAAAGTGGCCTATTCTCTTCTAGTTTGGGTGGCTGCTGACTGACTTGTAGTTCCTCTAGCTGCTCTTTAATGGTATTTATCGTCTAATCCTGATTATGGTCAGGTCTACACTGCTGCCTTTTCCTGCCCCCTCCACTCAGCCACATCACTGTGTGTCCCTGATCTGCCCCCTCCCCTTTCTTTACATGATTTTTATGGTTTTTAGTGATCTTGTACAGACCTGAGGCTGGCTTCACTGCCCTGAAACAAGACCCACTGTGGTAGATATTCACAGTCAGAAAAGTGATGTCATTGTCCTGTATTATAATCTGCCTGCCATTACATTTACCTCTCTTTTTATGGTGAGTATAGCGGGTACAGAGAGCCCTGTGCCACACCTTAGTGTGGTCTGTGTATAATAGGAGAGTTGTTATGGTGATTTTGGCTCCTGTTTGAGTGAAATCTGCTCAAAAAAATTCTGTTTTCTTTTCACTAGCATGTGTTTGTAGGCTTTCGTAGCCTGTGCATTTTTTTTAGTTCATTTGGGTACGATAAGGGAAGTGGTAGCTTAGTGGATTCCTGATTGGAAAGTTGTGAGTTTAAATCCCAGGTCCACCAAGCTGCCATTTCTGGGCCCTTGAGCAAGGCCCTTGGCTCTCAATTGTTCAGTTGTATAAAAAAAAAATGTAAGTCGCTATGGATAAGGGCATCGCTATGGATAAGGGAAATGTAAATAAGATGAGTGGGTGGAGATTTATTGCTATTGCATCAGCCATGGCTTTTTTTTAGCTGTGATAGCAGAGAAGAAGCTAAATTTGAATATTTAGAAGAATCTACATTTGTTTGCATAGTTGGAGGTTCTTACGTTATTCTGTACTGTGGGTGATATGAACAGAAAGTGTCCTGAGTTCTGAGTCATTTGGTTTTATTTTATCTGTTTTGACTGCCTTTTTACTTTAGCTGCTGCTGTTTCCTCTGTTTCACTTTGGTTTATCTCATCATAAAAATATTTTATTTGCTCTCTTTCTCTCTCTCTCTCTCTCTCTCTCTCTCTCTCTCTTGTATGTTTTACAAGCCAAATTTGCTTTGTATATTTGTTTTTTTTTTCCAATTTAAATCTGGTGAGTCATTCTTTCAGACACCTGTTTTCCACACGGCTTTTACAAACTGAACCAGGAAGTGTGAGCTGCTGTAAGTGAGTGTGTGTGAGTTTGTTTTTCAGTGAAATGGCAAAAGCGAATATTTCTGGACTTCAGGATCAGTTAAGCTGTCCAGTCTGTCTGGATGTACTCAGAGATCCAGTAACTCTTCTCTGTGGACACAGTTTCTGTATGGTCTGCATTAATGGCTGCTGGGATCAGGAGGATCAGCAGGGAGTCTATAGCTGTCCTCAGTGTAGACAAACCTTCACTCCAAGACCTGCTGTGAGTAAAAACACCATGCTGGCTGAAGTAGTGGAGACGCTGAAGAAGACAGGACTCCAAGCTACACGTCCTGCTCAGTCTACAGCTGGACCTGAAGATGTGGAGTGTGATTTTTGTACTGAGAATAAATCCAAAGCCATCAAGTCCTGCCTGGTGTGTCTGGCCTCTTTCTGTGAAACTCATCTCCAGCCTCACTTTAAATCTCCTGCCTTTAAGAAGCACAAGCTGGTGGAAGACTCCAGACGACTCCAGGAGCAGATCTGCTCTCAGCATGACAAACTGCTGGAGGTTTACTGTCGCACTGACCAGCAGTGTATCTGCACTTTGTGTATGTTAGATGAACATAAAGGACATGATACAGTATCAGCTGCAGCAGCACGAGCTGAGAAACAGGTAAAAATATCTCAATTACATTCAATGGCAGCTACAGTTAATGTAGAGTTAGATTAAGCTTGAATAGAATTGCTTTCAGGGCAGTAAGGTGATATATCAAATTTAGTCTCAAGTTTATGCTACTGCATGTTTTAGGTTTCTTTGCATGTTATCTCCCTGTACATATGGACTTCCTCCCCTCCAGTTGCCTCCCATCTTCCTCAGTATGAATGAATGTGTGTGTGCTTGGTGCCCTAAAATGGACCGGCATCCTTCCAAGGGTGTATTCCCACATTACACCCAGTCTTTGTAAGCTCTTGACTTTGCAGGATAAAGATGTGACTGAAGATGAAAAAAAGAAGTGCTTTCTTTAGATGATAGTGAATCTTTATGGTGTTTCTCCATTTCAGCAAATGGTGTTTTAACAGAGTATTTAATTCCAGGCATTTTCAAACTGAGAGTTTTTAGTTTTCTAAAAATGTTCTAGATTGAATCCTTTTCCTTTTCCATAACCACATAACTTATAGTGTTTCCCCCAGAGCACTAAATAAAGAAACTTGAATAGTTCTAAGAATATCTAAGAGTGTAAAGTGTATCTATAGAGTAGAAATGTACTGAATGTGTTACTTTACAGCAATATAAATTCTGTTCTTCATTCATAGAAACAGCTGTTGGAGGTGCAGGGAACATTCCAGCAGAAAATCCAGGAGAGAGAGCAGGAGCTTCTGGAGCTAACCAAAGCTATGGAGTCCCACAAGGTGAATTTTAAGAAGAACAGCAATCTGGCTGCTGGAAGAGCTGTTTCAGGATCAGTCACACTCTTTTTTTAGTCATCTGTTAATTATTTCAGGGATATTATCTAGGGAAAAGAAGTAAAATCTCTCTCTTTCTGTTATTCTTTCTCTCTCTCTTTTTGGCTCCTAACAGCACTCTGCTCAGACAGCAGTTCAGGAAACTGAGAGGATCTTCTCTGATGTGATCATATCTATTAAGACAAGATGCTCTGAGGTGACACATCAGATCAGAGCTCAGGAGAAAGCTGCAGTGAGTCGAGCTGAAGAAATCATAAAAAAATTAGAGCAGGACATTGCAGAGCTGAAGAGAAGAGCTGCTGAGATGGAGGAGCTTTCACATGCAGAAGATCCCATCCATTTCCTCCAGGTAACATCACTGAGACCATAATCATATAAAGTTCACATGAAATGATGTTAAGATTCTAGCTGGCCATAGGACCACTGTGTAGACTCATAAAGACCAGACTAGAAAAGAAACTATAAAAGGTTACTGCAATCTATTGGTAGCAAAATGTTGCTGTCATGAGAATATAGCAGTGACAAAAGTGAAGTTGCATTGCTCTCTCACACCTACAGGGTCCCTGGTTTAATCATGAGCTTAGGTTACTGTCCACACTGTGTATTATATTTTTTTAAATTAATAAGTTCACGTACGGTGGCTTAGTGGTTAGCACATTTGCCTCACACCTCCAGCGTCTTGGGCTCGAGTCTCCTCGTGCTTGGTGGGTTTCCTCCCACAGTCCAAAGACATGCTTCTAGGCTGATTGAAGTCTCTAAATTGCCCATAGCATGTGTATGTGCCCTGTGCTGGGTTGGCACTCTGTCCAGGGTGTATCCTGGCTTGATAATGCCTGAGACAGGCACAGGCTCCCTGAGGATAGATCAGATGAAATTTAATTTTTTTTTTCACAAATTCAGATTTAATAATTCAGTTTTCAGCTATTCAGAAAGCTGTGCTCTGATTCAAGCAGTTACATTCTGGTTTCCAATTGCAACATGAAGAAATAATTCAACACAAAATCTAACATCTAAGTTACCCAAGGCTAGGAGAATTCATTTGAGCCTAGAGCATGTTGTACTGTTTTGTGTCTCCTGCCATTATGTGCCTCGCCCATTCAGGAGCAAGCACCTGGCTCACTATTTAAACAGAACACTGCTAATGTAATCTTGGATTTTCATCAGATTTATAAAGACAATTCAATGTGTCCTTCCCATGAGATGATTTTTCATTTTCATTTGCTTCTTCTGTTCATGAATTTGGAATTCGAGTGCTTTTCTTCTTCTTTTTTTAAGCTGTTTCTTTTGTGTTCTTGTCTCTGTGTAGCGTTTTTTGCCTGCTGTGACTCCTCATGTATCCTCAGATCTACCAGTCATCACCATCAGTTCTTTACTCTCATTTAAAGATGTAGTAAATTCTTTGACTGAGTTAAAAGTGAAGCTGGAAGCATGCTCTAATGAACAGCTTAAGAAGATAACAAGTGAAGGTAAGACAGATTTACTAACATTACATTCTCTCCAAATACATTTAGCACAATGAAAACCATAACATTTTCAATGAAATATCACAGTAGTGTTTTGTGTATGAGCCAGTAGTAGATTTTCCTGTGATCACATTGTAGAAATAAAAAAGAAAACTAAATGCAACATTTATTAGTTTTGTCTAAAAGCATGGATATACAACTTAAAGCACAGATATTTCTTTTGGAGCATGAATCCACAAATCAGAGAGTAAAATACTTTGCATTGCATTGCATTAGTTTACAATTTCTTCATAAGCTATACAATAGCTATATAAGCTATACAATAGCTATATAAGCTATACAATAGCTTATATTTTGAGAAATGTTTAGAACGCTTCTAAAAATCTGGGCACAGATTAAAGTCAGTGATGTCACAACAGCACCATGACCTCCCCTCCCATTCACCAGAGCAATCCCTCTCCGGAATATTTTCTCTTTCTGATCATATGTTACACTTTCATTTATGCCGCTTCTGGGCATACGGGCTTAGAAACCATGCTCACATGAAAACCATGCTCACTTCAGCGCGAAGTATTGTCAGTTTGCATTGCATAATGAGCCGTTATTCTGTTCTCCGTGTTTTCATGAATATTGTGTATGACCTTCGTTTGGGGTTTTGGATTTATTGCTGTTTTGGTCAGACTTTGTTAGCTTCATGGACTGCTTGACTGGATTACTGGACTCTTTGCCATTTTTTTGGATTATCTGTTTTGCATTGTATTTTTCTTATTAAAACTGCCATTTCTCCACTTATAGGTCCTACTAGAGCTCCGTTAAAGATGTTTAGGTTATAATACTTTCACAGATTTGGCAACATTTTAGATCTCATTCTGTAATATGAGGCAGTTTAAACAGCTGCTTTTTGTAAAGCGTGAAGCAGCTGTTTAAACCTTTTGTTAATTTAATAAACTACAGTAAATAAATAAATAAACAAATCTAGCCATGGGGGTCACAGACCAGTGACTTCTGTGCCGGGCCCCAGCCCGGATAAATAGAGAGGGTTGCGTCAGGAAGGGCATCCGGCGTAAAACATTGCCAAATTTAACCATGCGAATCGTCAGTTATGGATGTAATAAATGAGGATTTGAAGCTAGTGGGTGTAAGTGTTGACGATGCAGAAGATAGGGATAGGTGGAGAGAGATGATTCGCTGTGGCGACCCCTGAAGGGAAAAGCCGAAAGAAGAAGAAGAAGACAGTAAATAAATAAACAAATAACTACTGATTTATAAATCTTGGTGGTGTGTGAGAACTTAGGAAGGTTGGAAACAAGTCATGCAGCTTGATCATTTGTAGAGGTTGAAGCATTCAGACTTCAGTTTTAAATAATGAAGTGAAAATATTAATTGACTGCATGGTATTGATGGTCAGGCTCATGTTTTTAATTTTTTTGGTAAATTGGTAGATCCTTTCCAGATTATCATTTCTTCTGTATTGATTGTCAAGATCTGCAAATTCATTTGTGGCTATGGAATAAAAAAATTTGTTCAAGGTAAAAAAGAAAAAAAAAGAATGTGTTAATACAACTGGAAACATCATGGGAATCTGTAAAGTACAATTCTGCCTTTAAACTTTGGACTACACCATCTTCCTGAATGTGATGATTGCTCAACATTTTATCCAATTATATTGATAACTACATCCTACCATAAGCAATAAGCAATTCTGTTTGGGTTCTGACTGGGACAAAGGGTCTGTTGAGTGGTGAAGGACCCAACTGCAGAGAAAACTAATTATAACTAAAAACTTAAAACTAATTAACTAAAAATTAATGGCAGTATTATAATGGGAAATGATAGTCTTTAAAGTCTCAAATAAATACAAAAGCAGTACAAATATCAATGCAGGATCCTAATAAGTTAACGTTGTCCTCGAGAATCAATTATAAACATAAAAAAGCAAAACACATTTCCACATTCTTTGTTCTTCATTTTTTTAACAGAAGGTTTACCGCCATCTCGCTCTGACCAACATCATAATTATGTCTTCCCAACTTATACATATATACTTCCTAGGAGGCCTTGATTGCAGGGTTATTTGCAGGTTGGTCTTGTGCTCTCTGGCTTTCTCTGCTGGACAGATCATGGTATGACACTGTTATACTGATCAGCTCTAAGAGGTTGGATGGTGCAGGCCTGCTCTGTGCAGGATGTGCAATAAAATCTGCACATGCTTATTAGTTAATTTATCCTTGTAGCTATAGTGCAAATCTCAAGAATTAAGCTAATGACTTAAATGTATTGGTTAACTGGAAGCATTTGTCTATATTATATTTTTGCTGGCCAATTAATTTTTTAAAAATCTGCTTTGTTTATTTGTCTTATGTAATTGTACCTAAACTTCCGTTTGACTGTTTCCCAGTGAAGAAAATCGTGATCCTGCTAAGCAGAGAGGACTTTCTACAATGTAAGTGTCTCCTCCATACAAACACACAATAGAATAGCATTCGCCTAACATCCAGAGGTTGCAAGTTCGAATCCTAACAACATGCATGACCAGGAGTCCAAAAAAACAAACTTGACTGTGCTCTTAGGGTTGATGGGGTATACTCTCTCTCAGCTGTCAATCAGAAAGGCAGTAGCTTTCATGGGCATATAGTTCAAAAAGATGCAGTCAGCTAGTTTCAGAGGAAGCATGTGATCAGTTGATAAATATTTAAGTGACAGTTAAAGAAACAGAAAGACAAAAGATTAAAAGAACGTTTTTCTTTCCATCAGATTCCTGTCAGCTCACACTGGACCCCAACACAGCAAATCAATGGCTCCAACTGTCTGATTCAAACAGAATGGCAAGTGACAGAAGCAAATTATTTTCTTTATTGTTTTATAAATCTATGCATGGACCTCAAGAGACACATAAAGGTCTAGAGAGCTTTGAATGTTTCTCCCAGGTGTTGTGTAGTGAGAGTGTGTCTGGACGCTGTTACTGGGAGGTGAAGTGCAGCGGGAATAGACAGGTTAATATAGCAGTGTCATATAAAAACATCAGCAGGAAGGGATATGGTAATGAATGTCAGTTTGGACGTAATGATAAGTCCTGGAGTTTGCTGTGCCAGTCATCTGGTTACTCTTTCTTACACGACAACCAAGAAACTAAAATCCCCATAAACTCCACACCCTCTACAATAGGAGTGTATGTGGATCACAAGGCAGGAACTTTGTCTTTCTACAGCGTCTCTGACACGATGAAGCTCCTCCACAGAGTTCACACCACATTCACTCAGCCTCTTTACCCTGGTTTCGGGCTAAATAACAATTCAAGAGTAAAACTGTGCCACCGAAAATAGATCATTTTGGATTAGTTTAGCACTGTATGATTGATATAACGATCAAGCCATGCTATCTTTAAAAATGGCAAGACATTAAAAAAGCTGTCTTTTTGTTTAAAATCTATATTCTCAATTTGATTAAAAAAAATTACCGAGTGGAAAACTAAATAAAAACAATCATAAAATTTCATGCTCACTATCATTGAAAATTAATTGTATTAAATTAGAATTAAAAAGTATAGTCGACTGTTTATACCTAGCACTGTATTGACTTTGTTTTTGCCTTGCTTGACATATATACAGTATATATATCAGAAAGTAATGCTGCCAGGCAAAATGCTCTCTAAAGTCCACTAGTAAAAATTTGTGAGAGTTTTTTCAGCATACAGAGATAGTACAGGTGTTATGCCTTCTTCACTAGAGTCTCAATATCATGTGGCCTCCTCAAATCTTCAGAGCATTCAGGTACACTCTCCGAAGGGTTTCCACTTCCTCCAGGTGAACTAATTTATTATTACTGGTGATCAGTTTTAGCATACTGGTGTTGTTAGCAGTAGGACAGTGGTAGCTCAAAGGGTTATGATGTTGGTCTGCTGATTGCACGGCTTTGAGTTCAAATCCCAGTGCTGCCACTCGACAAACCCTCAACTGCTCAGCTGTATAAAAAATCTGATAACTGGAACTTGTTCTGTAACATGTCAGCTGATTGTAGTGATACCCAGTTGTGCATGCTTGAACAACATGGATGATGTATAATGCAGCTGTTGTACATTAAAACAAGTGTAAATGTGTCAAGCAAGCTCCTGGACACAAGCACATAGTGACCCAGCCTGATTTATCATATGTACATTTATTTATCATATGCTACACAGCTACAGTCATCAGGAAGTAAAATAAGGAGCCCAAAGCAGCACCACAGCTTGTACATTATCACACAGTTGAGGGATTTCTGGGCTAATAAATACCGGCATCTGTGTAATCCATGTCTGTGTATCCATGCTTTATTGCTAACGCTGTTCAAACTTCATTATTTACGTTTTTCAAAATAATAATTGTCAATGTTATTTTCTGTTTTCATTGTTATACCTTTAACTCTTTAAAAAAGATTCCATTAGTAACTCATTTTACTCTTACTGTAATTATCACCAAACATGTTTTGATTATTTAAATACAAAGCAAGCTTTTTTTAGTTTGATAAAATATATCCTGCAGGGTTTCAGTGTGACTAGATGTGAGTTTTGGGTTGGGCTGCTATATTTCCACCATTTAAGTCCCAGTCATGTTAAAATCTAATGAGAAACACCAAGCTGTTCTGTATTGTTCTGTTTGTTTTTGCTTTTTTATCTGTATTTTTTGATCTTCTACAGCCTGAAACTGCTCATTGTGTTTAATATCAGGTCTGGTAAACTAATATAACTCAAGATCCAGGAAATGCCAGTATTGCATGTTGTTGTATAATGCATTGACATCATATTTGTTGCTGAAATGTACTTTACTATAACCAATAAACTTTGCTAGCATTGCAGAATTGATGCCTTCGCCCTGACTCCACTGTTATTTTACATAATCCTCCAGTCTAGGGGAAGGTAACGAGGAAAGGAAAAAAAAACTGCAAAAATGAAATAGTACCAGTGAACCAAGAGCTTCAGATCTTCAGGTAAAAAAAGATTTACCTCAAAAGGCAAGCTTCAAAAAGGGCTTCAGGGCAGGACCAGGCCAAAAACAGTGAACAAAGTGTCATATATCATATCTCATATAATATCATATATAACTTCATAAATAAATCCTACTCTAATACAAATATCACATACAAATACTCATATACAGTCATCCCTAACATGAATTATTAAAGAAAATAATAAAAGAAATTATACCTGTGGATGTCACAATTACGACTAATTTGACACCCCTAAGGACTGTCACATTATGTTGATGTAAGATTTTTCTTTTTACATTAGGATTTTTCACACAGCTTCTGCTTTGAAAATTCTGCTGGAGTGCACTTGAAATAATCAATACAGAATATATTAATTCTAGGAAATAAAAATAAATCATTGAGACCTTTTGTCCCTCCCAATATTACTCAGAAACATACAAGTCATACTCTAATCAGGCCTGGAGGTCAAAGCCGGATAGTAAGGGTGAGGTTTTATTAATTGTTTTATTTATTTATTTTGATGTAATTTTACTAAACACTATGTATTACATTCAGTGGTAGTTGGTGGGGGGGCAAAATCAAACTGTTAGTAATGCAGGACTGTAAATGACCATTTATCAGGTGATTATGTATCATTACTGCCAAGATAAAATATTGAAAAAGTCAACTGTTAAAGCATGCAATAAATCTACTATGAATCAGTGAATTTTAGTTCAATGTGGGTTTATTATCAGTAATGAAGGTAATCATTAAACACACGCACAGGAAAGTTGCCTAATCACGTGACTGCTGCTGAATTTGTAAAGTGGCTCGATCTGGTCCAAGCTCCTTGATTCTTTTCTTTTCTTCCTCCGGACTCTTTGTGAAAGAGTATTTTTATAAAGACAGAACCGACTTTTCTTTCACCCCGAGATATTTCGCTTGTTTTCACATTAATCAGTACCTGCCCGTTAACTGACCATCTGCTGAGCGGTAATGGCACTCGTTGTGAATGGTCCAATCACATGAGGCCGAGTAATATAAAAACAATATTGATTCGCTAACAACAAAAGTGGGCGGGTCCGGGTCGCAGCACGCTGGAAAACAAGCCAATCAGAGCTCAGCCTCAAGTAAGCAATAGACTGATTGCATTTAAATCAAGCGCTCTTACTTTCCTTCCCTGTTTCTCTGGGTTGCCAGATCTGTGAATAATCCCACTGTGTCGGTGTGTATTTGATCAAAGTTCATTTTGGATTTTGTGTTTTGTAAGCGGTTTGGTTTGTAGGTTTGAGGTTTTTCTGTCTCTACTAAATAAATGAATATAGGAGACCACATTTTCTTTAAGAATGTTTTTCAAAATGTTATTTTCATCCACGAATTAAAGCACTGATTACGAAAACCGTGTGTATGTTCAGCTACTTATTGTTATATTGTTGTCTAATACAGGATTTGAGAGGTTAAAATGAAAGTTTTGAAACAAGGCTGAGTTTATTGATTATTTGTTTATTCTAAAATGTAGATAAAGCCGCTTCTCTAATACATATCTGGCACCTTTCCCGGAAATGAAAGCTAATCTGTCCCTGATTAGTCCGATGATTTACCACGTGCAGATCTTTTCATGCCTTTTTCCTTTTCTTTACACACACCTGTCTTCCACACGGCTTTTACAAACTGAACCAGGAAGTGTGAGCTGCTGTTACTGACTGGAGTGTTTGCTTTTCAGTAAAATGGCACAAGCGAATATTCCCCTTTCTCTGGATCATTTCAGCTGTTCAATCTGTCTGGATCTACTCAAGGATCCAGTAACTCTTCTCTGTGGACACAGTTTCTGTATGGTCTGCATTAATGGCTGCTGGGATCAGGAGGATCAGCAGGGAGTCTATAGCTGTCCTCAGTGTAGACAAACCTTCACTCCAAGACCTGCTGTGAGTAAAAACACCATGCTGGCTGAAGTAGTGGAGACACTGAAGAAGACAGGACTCCAAGTTAAACGTCCTGCTCAGTCTACAGCTGGACCTGAAGATGTGGAGTGTGATTTTTGTACTGAGAATAAATCCAAAGCCATCAAGTCCTGCCTGGTGTGTCTGGCCTCTTTCTGTGAAACTCATCTCCAGCCTCACTATAAATCTCCAGCCTTTAAGAAGCACAAGCTGGTGGAAGCCTCCAGACGACTCCAGGAGCAGATCTGCTCTCAGCATGACAAACTGCTGGAGGTTTACTGTCGCACTGACCAGCAGTGTATCTGCATGTTGTGTATGATAAATAAACATAAAGGACATGATACAGTATCAGCTGCAGCAGAACGAGCTGAGAAACAGGTAACAATATCTCACAGCTTATTTCTACAGCTAATCAGCATCAGTGGTGAGGTCAGTAAATATTTAAAAGCATTTCATTTTAATAGAATTTGTTCACTGTGAAAGTGTGGCAAGTAGTAGATAGCGTTGTTGCCTCACATGTTCAGGTTCCAAGTTCGAACTTGGGTGCAGGCTACCTATGGGTTTCGAGACATGTTGGACAATTTCATGCTCCCAACTTTGTGGGAACAGTTTGGAGATGACCCCTTCCTGTTCCAACATGACTGCGCACCAGTGACCAAAGCAAGGTCCATAAAGACATGGATGAGCGAGTTTGGTGTGGTGGAACTTCAGAGTCCTGACCTCAACCCAACAGAACACTTTGGGATGAATTAGAGTGGAGACGGTGAGCCAGACCTTGTCATCAAGCATCAGTGCCTGACCTCACAAATGTGCTTCTAGAGTAATGAACAAAAAATTCTCATAAACACACTCCTAAACCTTGAGGAAAGCTTTCCCAGAAGAGTTGAAGCTGTTATAGTTGCAAAGGGGTGGGACAACTCCATATTACATTCATGTGCATGTAAAAGCAGACGTCCCAGTTTTGACCTGGCTCACAGTCTCCTCTCTAATTCATCCCAAAGGTGTTCTATGGGGTTAAGGTCAGGACAGGCAAGTTCCTCCACACCAACCTTGCTCTTTCATGTTATTATGGACCTTGCTTTGTGAACTGGTGTGCAGTCATGTTGGAACAGGAAGTGGTCATCCCCAAACTGTTCCTACGAAGTTCAGAGCATGAAATTGGCCAAAATGTCTTGGTATGAAGCTAAAGCATTAAGAGTTCCTTTCACTGGAACTAATGGGCTGAGCCCAACTGCTGAAAAACATCCGAGTTCAATAATTTGGAGTGGTGTCCCAAAACTTTTGGCACTATAGTGTATTTCAGATAGAGCAACCTCACCTGGTATTTTTCATAATGGTGTCCATGCTTATTTCAAGATGACCACAGCAAGCCAAATTCTGCTCTAGGCTGCAGATGACAGTATTAGAAAAGCACTGATTGACTGCAGGGATAGTGATAGTAACCAAATTGTTAGAAAACATGGTGTTTTAGTCATTTCTAATGTTTTGTTATTCTTTTTATCTTTTCATATGCCCAATGTTGACCGTGTTTGGTGTGAGGTCAGGAGGTAAAGGCTTCTATGGTTAGGTCAGTTCAGTTAGGGACCAATAGGAAACATTCGCCTTCTATTGGATGTAAACAGCAGGTTTTGTTAAGTTTGTTTTTATGGTTAATTTGCAACAACTTTTCATTCATCTTTATTTCTAAAAACCAACAAATAAATTATTTTAAGGACCTATGAAGGAGGTGAGAGTGCAAGCATATTCGAAACAAGGCTCCTCCGTTTTCTCCAGCATTGGAACAAATGGACACCACACCTGGTGTCTGCGAGATCACATTTGACAACAATAAATAGTGCTGTTTTTCATAATACATGTTTCAGTTTATTCTATTTCAAAATATGAGTTTATTTACAGCTAATAATTCAGATTGAAAATACCTGTAGTCTGTACACTGCTGAAATATTTGCCTTGTTGCTGCACAGAAGCTGCTGCTGGAGGTGCAGGGAAAATACCAACAGAGAATCCAGCAAAGAGAGAAGGAGCTTCAGGAGCTAACAAAAGCTGTGGAGTCTCACAAGGTGAGTTTCAGGAACATCATCTAGATGCTGGTAGAGCTGTTTCATTATCAGTCAGACTCTTCATACAGAAACCTAATCAGTCACATTTCTAGGCTTCCAGGAAAATGAGTAAGAAACATTTTCTCTCTTCTGGTCTCCTAACAGCTCTCTGCTCAAACAGCAGTGCAGGAAAGTGAGAAGATCTTTACTGATATAATCAAAACACTTGAGAGAAGATGTTCTGAGGTCACAGCACTGATCAGAGCTCAGGAGAAAGCTGCAGTGAGTCGAGCTGAAGAAATCATGAAGCAACTGGAGCAGGAGATTGCGGCGCTGAAGAGAAGGAATGCTGAGATGGAGGAGTTTTCACACGTCGAGGATCCCATTTATTTTCTCCAGGTAGAGTCACTAAGACCGTAATCACTTAGGGTACATGCTCACTGGCCAAAATGTGCATCTAATTTTTTAAACAAATTATACAAGCCCATTCAAATGAAGAAGCTTGTTTATATTGTGTGTGCAACTACATATGAACAGTATGACTTTAAAAAATATGACAAGTTAATATTTCATGATGATGTGCTTTAAGCTATGACCTAGAAAATGACCTACAAAGACAAGATAGCATCATTTACTCTCATTGTGTGGTTGTTTGAAAATTTCTCCTCCTGAATGCAGCTGGTCAAGAAGCAGGGGAGAGAAATGAGATCTGCTTGTGCTGTGGTTAGACCTTGCCAGCATGGATGTTTGGGTTAATAACCATTAAGACTTTACATCATGTTCTTATGAATTTTTACCGCATCATCCTTTACCACACCACTGTTAATCTAAGAGTCATTGCTCTACATCAAAGCAAAGACATTAGAGGGTGTACAATCCTCTTTCATCAGGGCAGCTCAAGCCCTGACCAAGCCTGGAGTGCAGCATCTTCCCGTTACAGCCTGCATGGTTGATTGTACTGCCACAAAGGTGTCTATCTTTGGCAACAAATTGACCATCCAGGGCCTGGAGATGCAGCTTTTCTTCAGTTGAATCACCACAATGTTCATGGTATCTTGTGTATGAGATGTGATGCAGTGCAGGGACTCCAAGGTCTTGATAGCAGACATAGAGATCCAGATAGGAATGAAATGAAGAGTGCACCATGATTTGGAGTTGGCAGAAGTGTGGACGAGGCACAGGGTACGGGGTAGTAGGGGTGGACAAAGCTGCCTTAAGACCCTATACATCAAAAGCCACAAAGTTCTTGATGCTGGCAAGTCTGTCAACTCTCCATAACTAGGGAAATTGACACCTTTGTGCTCTTTTGGCCCTAGAATCAATTGACGCACACTTTATTAGAAAACTACAAACATTTGTATTTGAATGTGTACTTGACATGCAAGGAAAGGAAAATCTTGGATTTCTCTTTGATTCTGTCTCTGTGTAGAACTTCCTGTCTGTCTCAGCTCCTCTTAGACATGCAGATACCATCAGAGTGTTTCCTCTCCACACATTTGAAGATGTAATAAAATCTGTCTCAAATGAGAAAGGAGCTAGAGAACCACTGCAAAGAGGAGACTGAGAAGATGTCGAGTCAAGGTAAGCTATAGCTTTACAGGCACTCACTGGCTCTGTTCAGTGGCCTGTTTGTGATTAACTGTGTGCCTGTAACTGTGTGTATCTAGTGAAGAAAGTTTCGAGTTATTCCTCCTAAAAGCAGAGAAGAGTTTTTAAAATGCAAGTCTTCCTTAAGTGCGCGCGCACACACACAGGGTTCTTCCAACTAGGAATACTTTTGTTAAAGGCTGATCAGCTTCATTAAGGGATCCATTCAGATCAACCAAAAAAAGCTAGTGAGTCTGATGTTTTTACATTAATGTTGTGATTAAAAAAAAAAAAAAAAGGTGGTTATAAAAGCATGGGGAGAGAGTTGCCAGGTTTCATCAAAATTCCCTCTCCTAGAGCAGAGAAAGTTTTTCAATTAGCCCAAGAACAAAAAAATGATAAAAACCAATGTTTTCTGTCTTTTTGAGGGAAAAAGATTTCTGATTTGCAGAAATCTTCATCATCTCTGACACGATGAAGCTCCTCCACACAATCAAGTGCACTTTCACTCAGCCTTTGTATCCAGGGTTCACAATCAATTCCAGTTCAACTCTAAAGCTATGCCGTCTAAAATAGATATGTTTGGAAGCTAAAACCCTGTAAGATGAATATAATGAAAATTTGTGCTTTATTTAACCTGATGTGTATATACACCAATCAGCCATAAAATTAAATCCACCTCCTCTTGTGCCATCGAAACAGCTGTGAACTGTTGAGACATGAGCTCCATAAGACATCTGATGGTGTTCTGGAGGTACCTGGCATGAAGACTTCAGCAGCAGGTTCTTTAATTCCTGTAAATTGTGAAGTGAATTTTTCAGCAGACAGTTAACACACCACATCACTGCACCACTCTCCTTCCCTCTGATCCTCCAGCATCATCTGCTTGTCTGGTTCCACCATCTCTCATGGTACAAGCAAGGTAAACATCATGACACTTCTCTGCCCTGGAACCTGAAGACCTACACTATATTGCCAAAAGTTTTGGGACGTCTGCTTTTACATGCACATGAATGTAATATGGAGTTGTCCTGCCCCTTTGCAGCTATAACAGCTTCAACTCTTCTGGGAAGGCTTTCCACAAGGTTTAGGAGTGTGTTTATGGGAATTTTTGACCATTCCTCTAGAAGTGCATTTGTGAGGTCAGGCACTGATGTTGGACGAGAAGGTCTGTCTCACAGTCTCCGCTCTAATTCATCCCAAAGGTGTTCTGTTGGGTTGAGGTCAGGACTCTGAAGTTCCTCTACACCAAACTCATTCATCCATGTCTTTATGGACCTTGCTTTGGTCACTGGTGTGCAGTCATGTTGGAACAGGAAGGGGTCATCCCCAAACTGTTCCAAAAAAGTTAAAGCATGAAATTGTCCAAAATGTCTTGGTATGAAGCTGAAGCATTAAGAGTTCCTTTCACTGGAACTAAGGGGCCGAGCCCAACCGCTGAAAAACAACACCTGAATTCACTGATTTGGAGGGGTGTCCCAAAACTTTTGGCAATATAGTCTACCTCTTCCTGAAATGCTTCAACTAGCACTAAAAAAAGTATGTGAGATAAAGAACTAGTATGGATGTATTAATTAATAGACTTTACAGCACTTGTTGGTCACTATAGATAAGGATTTCTGCTAAATGCCATAAATGTAAATACAAAAAAACTCTGCACTTGATTCAAGGTGTTGCCTGAGCACCTGCCATCACTTTATCAGTTGGACCTCTTTGGCCTCAAATGGTGAGAGTATGCAGGCAGTTGCTAGAGGATGAAGGAGTTGGTACCACTGAATGGTAATGCTCACCTGAACACCTCTATTATGTTTCGGTCTGTCTGATGCTGCCAGGTTGTACCTCAGACCATCTAGGAGCTCGGTGATGCCCTGGTCCAGATCTGGAAGGAAATACCCATCCGTCGTCTCATTAGGAGCATGCCCCGATTTTGTCAGGCATGCGTACAATCACATGGGAGCCATACACACTACTGAGTACTATTTTGGGTTGCTGCACTGAAATATCAGAAAAATGGACTAGCATGCTGCATCATTTTTTCACTTTAAATTTTGGGGTGTCTTTGAATTCAGCCCTCTGTAGGCTGATCATTTTCATTTCCATCAAACGATGTGGCGTCCTTTCATTCCTAACACATTACCCAGTCCATTTCAGTATAGATATCCAGCATGTTATATTTCCCCATTGAGATCTGATGTGTATTCAAAGTGTTCCTTTCATTTTTTTTGAGCAGTCTACTTAATTATCAAATCTGTTGAATTCTTTTTTCACTTGCTAACGTGATCGTAGGATAATACAGAGGTGGGTCGGCCGTGTAGCCTTATGAAGGCCTTATTCTCCCTGCAACTTAAAAAAAAAAGTCTCTTCTTATAAAGAAAACACACCAATAACGGTCTCCAACACGTTTTATTGAATTACATAAGGAATATAATCACTAATACAGTTTACATATCCCTCAAAAGAACCACATTTACAAAACGGAGGCAAGTGTCTTGATTTCCTCCAGTGAACAATATTATTTCTTTATATATATATATGTGTGTATGTGTATATATATATATTTATATATATAATGTATGTGTATGTAACACTGTAACGTTCTGTTGCATAATTAGATATAGATTGATTCTATGACTAGCTTTGGCAATACAGACTTATTCATGCCATTATAGTAGTATGAATCAGGATTCTGAGATACAGTAATAGACGATAAGAACGAAACGTATCCCAAGTACAAACAAAAACCACCCGCTTGACTTGGCAGTACACTAAAATGGACAGAGACCCACAGAAACAACACATCAACTGCCCACTGAAACGGGTACAAATCTAATTTCAATTCTAGTACACGTTTTATTGAACCCTTTTTATTTTTTTTGTTTGTTTTTTTTCTTTCTTAACTTTACATAATGTAAATTCTAGGGGCGCGACGCCACGCAGATTTTTTTGAACAGACAGGATGCTGAAAAACAGGTGGATACCTTTTCGACACGATGTTAAGACTTTCACCGACAACATTCAAACATCTTTGTTAAAGAACGTCAGAGTAGAACAGAAATAACATTCACTTCCTGTACATCCATCCTGAAGACTTTATGGCAGTCTGGTCGGAATTAATTACCTATCCAGCATCTAATAATAATTAAAAAAAAAAATAATAATAATAAATCACTATTATTACTTTTTAAACTTTTAATTAACAAACACACATCTCCACGTTGCACAGTTACTGTATAGCTGAGAGGATAGTGTATTTTATTAAGCTGTGGTCATGTTCAGTGTGTGTTGTGTGTTCAGTTGGAAGGTTAGGTATGTCCCAGGATTTGCTAAATCAGCCCGCTTGTAGACAGGGCTGCTTATACGACACAGGCACATGGACAGAATAACGACTAGATGAGGTAAGGGCTTCGTTTCAACATCAGCAGTACATCAGTGCCGATCACTGACGGCAAGAACACATGAACAAACACGCTGCCAAAACCAACGCACCATCAAAACACAACATGCACACCATGAATCAACGTGCAGAACACATACCACACACCAGAGCTAGAGTTGAGATCTCACAGTCTTCAGCTGACAAACAAAATCTAGGTCTGATCAGAATTTGCTCAGAATTTCAGTCAGGATCTCGGTCTGGATACTCGACTCAAGAAATTTGGTCTCGAACAGATTTGTGTTTCATAACCTGAATCTCTTTCTAATTACTCAGAATTTTCATCTGGTCTAACTACACCAAATCTTCATCCAGATCTCAGAGTCTGATTTGTATCCGCAGTACTGCTCTGGATTTCTGTCTCTACTTAGAGTGCTGGTCTAGATCTTGGTCTTCTTACTTACTTCAATTGTCCATCTGGATTCTCTGTTTCATTATTCTGAATCTTGGTCTTGATACAGATTTCATTACTCCAGAATCTCGGTCTGGATTGGTCTGACTTACTTATAGTCTTGATATTTAGATCTTTGGTATCATTACTCTAGAGTCTTGGCCTGGATCTTGGCCTCTATACTCCAAATTTTGGTCTGGATTTTGATCTCACTGCTTGACAAACATCCAACATAAACATATGGAAGGCGAATAAAAAGGAAAAACCAGAATAGAACAGCTTCAATGCAACATGGCTTTGGGTCTTCCAAGTCCGGATGAACGAACTCCAAAAGATACTTCCATGTTTTTGATGATGGTTGTAAAGAACCCTCTTGAACACTCTCTGACAGGTGTTCATTTTGGTCGATGATGTGGCTACTATAAAGGTCACAACAGTTTTCTTCCTCATTAACCATTCATTGAGCCCTTGTATCCTGTGGATTGGTCCCTACATCCTGACTCTCTGCCTTCACATAGATGTTTCTTAATAATTTAACCTTCCTCTTGATCCTTAGCATTTTTATACATACCTCAGAGCATGGCAGGAATATAACTGTACCATGATACTTAACCACTGAGTGTCTATGCACTCGTCATGATTCTTCACTCGTTTGTTCAGGTTTTTCCTTTTACTTGTCACCCATTTGTGTCCATGTGCAATCCTTAACAATTAATAAGATTGATAATTACATCAAGCTACACCTTTTATTAACATATCTGGCCAATTTCTTTTTGAAAAAAGGCATTAGTGCAGAACTTGTAGACTTTAACTTGGTCTTAATTTCATAACACCACAAGAAGATTATCATCAGACCTAGAGCTTGCTGGCCATTTTATTTCTTTTATTTAGTCGAATTCAAAACATTTGGTCTTGGACTGTGTTTTCACCAGACGGCTCTTAACTCCAACTCAGATACACACACACACACACACACACACACACACTATTTTACACATTGGTGTTTCTTTCAGGGGAGACTGTGATGTAAGCACACACACACACGCATTCACACTCTCACTAAAAATATTATTCACGTAGCAAGGTAGCACGACCTGCACACACCTGAGCACGCACACACACACACGCATAAAAATATACTCTTAAAAACGAAACATGCACTACGAGGAGCCTCCCTGCTCTGATCCGAGATCAGCGAGCGCGGCACGGTCACTACAGACTGCACAGACAGAGAGAAATGAAGCTAAAAAGCATGTGTGTATTAGAGGGATTGTGGGTAGGACTCGCACCGAGTCCCGCTTGGCCGATCCAGATCGCAGGCACAGAGACACGGCACGAAACAAGCATGGCTAAACATGGACACTAGCACTGCAGGGGTTATGTACACACATAGGAATGATAGGAGTCTAGGAATGATCTGGAAGCAGTGAAGATAAAGACTGGGACATGCGGGAGCTGAAGCTCGGGGATCAGAAGGTTGTGAGATGTAAGAGCTTGAGGAGCGTGTGAGTGCTTGGTCCAGGAGGAAGGGATCCCGCTGGGCAGCTTACGGGACCTGTCTGGTAGGGGAAGGTGGGGGTCGGCGGCTGGAAGGTAAACAAGGAGGATGGATGAGGGTAGAGAATATTAAGGAAGTGATAGATGGGGGGAAAGAGAGAAAAAAGAGGAGAGAATTAGTGAGTGAAGGCTGGAAAGTAGTCAGCTGAAGCAGAAAAGATTCTACCTACTGTAGGTAAGTGAGTTCATTAGTAAAACACCACAAAACACAGATGGTTATTTTTTTTAAATAGGACAAATATCAAGGCTTTAAGTACTGCAACCTGAAACACAGCAAAATGCATCTCATGCTCAGTGTTTTATTTATATATTTATATTTGTTTCTGCTGACATTTAATTTGTTAGTTATGTATTTTTAAGCCTTTCCTACTAAACTAATGTGATGAAAGCAGAGCTATAAGGCACTAGGTTTATCCTGGAGTAGATCACAGATATGATCTGTTTTCTCTAAAAGGGAGATTAGGGAAGATTTGAAAGTCTTATCCGAATTAAGCAGCTTGTTGAGTCAGAGCAGCTTCACGTGACTTATTGAGAGATCGCCAGAGCAAATATGCAATGCAAATGCATACCACTAGGGGGCAGACTGGTGCTGCTGCTGCTACTTCCACTACTACTACTACTACTAATAATAATAATAATAATAATCCAACACTGCAATACATGTTTTTATAATTTTCCTAACCAGTGTTTTTGGAAGAATAGAAAAGAACAATGCAGAGAAAATGCAAATAAAAATGTGAGCAGTCTCTGAAATACTGGGGAAAAAATTAGGTAACAATTAGCTCTTTAAATGAAGAGTCCCCTCCAAAACTATTGGATAAGCAAGGCCACTTCAGTTCTTTTTGCTGTAGACTGAAGACATTTGGGTTTGAGGCCAAAAGCCAAATGAAAGGTGAAGGTTTAGAATTTCAAAATTAATTTCCTGATATTTATATGTATGAAGATATGCAACCAAATATTAAGTTTTTTTTTGTTTGTTTGTTTGGTTTTTTTTTACTTAATCTCTTATCTGCTCCTATACTTTTGCTCAGCTAAAAATAGTCTGCTCAGATATTAATGGTTGTATGTTTGTTGTTTAACTCACCTAGATATAAATACCAGGAAATCATATCTGAGCTCTCTTGTCTTTTGAACTCAAACCCAAATGTCTTTGTTGTACAGCACAAAAGAAATGAATGGACCTTGCTGTTCTGATAGTTTCAGAAGGTATGGTCTGTTGTCTTTACTGTGATTCACACAGTTTCCAATGTCTCAAAACAACCTTTCTAATTCTTTTATCATTTATCAACATGGCCTCTGGGATTCAAGACGATTTTTCTAAACGTTTCCTCTTCCTCCAACATTCCACTACAAAACTGTATACGTTTGTCATTCTACCTTTTTTTTCCTTTTTCTACCCTGGTAGTGTAATATCTTAAGTGTTAATATATATATATATATATATATATAACAGCTAATATGAACAAGTGACAGATTCATGAAAATCTTAATTAAATTTGTGGGGGAGAAAAAACTACAATGCCACAAGAGGGCGCCATTGTGTTTTGGGTCCTATTCCATCCCTCCAGATTTTGATCTCAGAAATGAATGCAAAATCAAGCAAACTCCTAAACATGCAGCTAAACATTAAAAAACTAAGCCTGCCGTCAAAACTTGTCATTTCATTGTTTTGTTTTGTTGAAACGTGAAACCCCTGGATTTATAATTTTCCCCCAATGCCATGTTTCAGCTTCATCGCAGTTTAAGTTCCACTGCTCACTCTGTTCAGTCATCATACTGATTCACTCTGCTAAATCTTCAATACTTACTACGTCTCAGTTCACCTCTGAATGTTGACAATTAATTGAAAAAATCGGGTTACGGCCATAACATCAGCTTAGAAGAAACATTGAAGAAATCTAACGTAGAGTACAAATAAAAAAATACTCTTACGACCTTGCATTTTCTAGTGACCTAATACATTTTCACAAAAAAATGTAAGCAGTCAGCCACGACATTTCATTTTTTCTGTAGTGAAGTAAGACGTCATCTGGTTTAAGCTAAATGATTCTGTTCTACAAATCACCCTCACTCCTTCAGGCTTTGCTCCACACCTCTTGCGTCAGTTTTTTACAGAGCACATGCTGTCATTCGGAGTCAGAAACCACATTATCAGGTTTATTTGAGACCGCTTTTGGCTATTGTTACCAGATCCGTTTCGGTAACAAACACGTCATGGCTGATTGATTACATATAGAAAATACAAGGCTGATATAGCAATCAGATGATATCCTAATCCTTCTTTCAGTGGAAATGTGCTGCAGATATGAAGCTACATCTGATCTCACCTGGGAATGCTGGGAGGAGCACGGTTTGGGCGGTTGGGAACCTGTGGACTATCACCGCTGTTGTTAAAAGGCCCAAGAGGCCCTGGGCGTGAGGGAGGAGGAGGAGCCCCCCGGCCTGCTGGTCTCTGACCTGCCGACATTCTGCGTGGGGCAGTGGGGCTTGGAGGAGGAGACCTGAAGGGGCAGAAGCACCAGTAGTGAGCGTTCATCCTGAATGTGGACAGCATGTGACGGAAGCGAAGAAGCAGCTTAAGTTTCTATCATAGATGAAGTAAGGCTGAAGTCAATACCTGTTTATTGAGAAAAATATAAAAATCGGGCTTGTGGGACGGTTAACCCCATAAAACACCTAACTTTGGTAAAACCTAAGCACTATATGGTGGAGCAGTGAGGTCACCTGCGGGAGCCCCCAGGACCAGCCTGAAGCCAGGAGCTGTCCACAGGAGGAGGCAGAGGGGTGGTGATGGTGCTGGTGGAGATGTCTCCGATGATGGCTAATGCCTCCTTCAGCGCGTGGTGGGTCCGCAACACCTCTTCCCTGCGCTGCACCTGCTCCTGAGACTCGTCCATCAGCGTGTTCTGGTCCCCAGCCGAGTACAGCTGAGCCAGCAGCTCTGCGTTGATGAAGTCTTTCACCTGCCGAAAAGAAGGATGCTGAAAGTATTCTTTCAGAAGGATCTCTCAAAGTGTTGGATTAGTTTCTTAATATCAAGCATCTGGTTACATTTTTTCCAGCCCAGGCACCACTTATATACTATAGAAACTAGGATTAAAACAGAATTTCCTCCTGTTTTTGTGCTGTTCATGTTGAGCGTTGAATGTCTTTGTCCTTTCTCACTCCATAGTATTGGATAATATGAAAGTAGGCACTATCAGACTCGCAGCCTGAACATCACTCATTTGTTTATGAATGAAAGTCGATTCTGAACACCAGTGTACTGGTATTTTCAAACTCACCTCCATACATGATTGAAAATTTTATTTATGTCTCTCAAATCTCTGCTTATTATTCCATAATGCAGCCAGAGTCTACTTTAAACATTACAGCACAAGAAACTCCTTTACACTTTAAACGAAAGGCGCTCACGTTATTGATCATAAGGTGCATGATGGTCTTGGGCATGAGGTCCCGGATGCACTTGTTGACGATGGCCATGTAGGAGTCCACCAAGTTCCGGATGGTCTCCACCTTCCTCTCCAGCTGTGGATCCATGGAGAAGTTCTCTGCAGCACCAGAGCTCTCACTCTCCACCTGTTAAATAGAAGAAAGAGACGTGTAAAACAAAAAAAAAGAATGGAGTGCTTTTACGAAAGGAGGTTAACTGGAACCTTGCCAAGAACTCTCCTCAGGAATTTACATCCCTGCACAGCACCAGTACATCGTGCAGTATTGCATTTGATGATGTTATCTTGTCGGCTGTGGAAGATTAAGGAGCTGCATGAGCTTTGTTGCGTCTAGACCTGTGCATCACTAGCGGTCACTGACCGAAGATTTCTCGGGGTAAACACCAGCGCGGAGCAGGGACGCTCTCCAGCTGTCCACCTCTTCCTGTGTGTTGCAAGCCAGCTCTAGGAAGCGATTGTCCTTGAAGACGTTTCTGAAAAGCAGAGATTGGTCAACAGTTAACTTGACCCAAAACCTGAAAAAGCACATACAAATGAGTTTAATGATAAATACCTACAAAAGGCATCAAGTCAATTACTTTTTTCCTAATAAAAAAAAAAATCCTACCCTAGATGTCATTAGAAACCAGAATACTGTACTGTAGGCTTACCGTTGCTCTGTATTGAAGATGGCGAACATGTGCTTGCTGGACATGAAGCCTTTTTCCACATCCCTGACCTTCAGGTTGTCCAGGGGCAGCATGTACTTCTTCTCTTTCTCCTGCAGAACAAAAACCAGGAACCTCAGCAACAGTGACAGTCACATGCTTTGAAAAGAATCACAAACCCTAGACAGGTTCGACTTAATTCTTCCCAGAACCTGAAATATCCCCGTGAAATAATGTGACGTAGTGAGTGACAGTTCTGTCATTCAGCCATGATATCAGAAATGTTTTTCTTGACTTTTGCATGTCCTCTCCATGATTACAGGATGCCGAGTCATCATTCAACATTTAATGCACAGGGTATAGAGGTTTCACAAGTACACACTACAGGAAGAAGACCAGTGTAAAATCAGGACACCTTGAGTAATTATTAGAAATTGGCCTCAATCTGGCCCAATTATCCTTTAGCCTGGCCCAGACATAAGCCATTTCAGAGGTGATGGCATTGCTAACAACAGAGAAAAACACATGGATCTATCACCTTGTATGTCAGGGGATGAGTCCACTACTTTTTTGCCATGCAGCAGTAAAAACACAATGATGTAAAAGTTTGGTGTAACCACTACTTTTTTACCAACCAGAGACCCAGATTTCTAGCTACTATTTGTGGCTTATGACATCATAAGTCAAAAGTTACTCAGGTAAACTTGGTGTGAAGTGAAAATAACCATACTTTCCCCTTCAGACTATTGCCTCTACCATTGACACAATCTTCCACACAATCTTTATCTTATATAAAATTGTATTTTATATATAAAATATTTATCTATCTTTTTTAAAAAGAACTGTGGGGAATCTGTGACTTGTACTTTTTTTTTCTCAGAAAGGGACTTTCCACAAAAAATTTACGATTTCCTGATCTATATTAAAATGTCTCTAACAGATGTCTCTGATTTTATCCCAAGACTCTGTGTAGCTGCAGGTTTGCATTCCAGCCAATCAGGAGTCACACCTGATTTCACTCTTTTAATCAATTGTTCTGTCTGCTAATGACTACCGGGTGTTTCTCCTACAGTATCAGTCTGGAAGGAAAATCTGAAGGGCACGATCGCTCTGGATAAAACTTCTGTGTCGGAAAAAAACACTGGGACGGAAATATCGTGAAACGGCATAACAAATGATGAGATATGAGGAAGTCTAATAGAAACACCTTCATTGCATTGCTCTGATATTCCTTTAACGTCTCTAGTCTGAAAATAAAAACACCAGGAGGTTGCTTTTTAAGAATTAAAGGCCGACTTTGCTTCAGACGTGACTATAATTCAACAAATGTTGCTGCATATCAGTGTCAGTCTGTTGCAACAGAAGCTAATGCAATCAGCACAAGATCGTGTCCATGTGAGGTCCAGATGTATAAAATTACCTGGGAATGCAGTTTATGAGGCCGAATTGTGATGGCATTTACCTTTTAATGCTTAGATTTTATAGATATATTTATAAGATGCATCACATGAAAACGGTTACGTTTTGGCTCATAGCGAAGTTTCACAGATTCTGAAATGAGATATATGTTTTAAATATGAAAAGACCTCAATCGCCCTTAAATATCCCGTTTTTACTTTTACGCCATTTTACGCAGACGTCCATATCCAGAGCAGCTTACATTTATCTCAGTTATACAGTTGAGCAGTTGAAGGTTAGGGGCCTTGCTCAAGGGCCCAATAGTGTCAAGATCTGAACTCACAATCTTTCAGTCTGTCAGTCTTAACCAATGAACTTCCACAAAAATCTCTGAAACTCTCTGAATCTTCCTTTCTGTATATGAGCACCAACTAAATAACTGAGATAAATGTGTACGATTGAAGTACATTAAAACACAGTGAAATTCTTTTCACACCAGCTGGTTAGAAAGTTGGGGTCAGAGCACAGGGTCAGCTATGATACAGCACCCTGGAGCAGAGAGGGATAAAGGCCTTGCTCTAAGGCCCAACTTGGTGGTACCGGGGCTTGAAAACCTGACCACCTGATTTGTAACCCAGAGCCTTAACCATTGAGCCACAATTGCACTTTAGAGGGATTGTGATGGAGGTAATGATGGAGGATCTGCTACAAAAATCCATGAGTAGGTCCTGTTTAGAAATATAACATTCTGGAACTAGGGCCTGTGAGACATTTTGTAGAAGTAAACATGATTGATTGATTGATTTGATTGATTGATTAGTTCAGTCTGCCGGCTTTTAACCTTTTATCAAATTTATATTTCAGTCAATCACTTCGATATGATTTGAGTAAAAAAAATCACAGATCACAGAACATTCTCCTTTTTGCTGTTATAATAACTTCTGGAAACACTTTCCATTAGATTATGGATTACAGCCATTCAGCTTCAGGAGTGTTAGTGAGGTCAGACATCCAGTCTGACCTCACTCATGTGCTTCCAACTTGGTGAGACCAGTATATACACGTGCCAGGGGTGCACATACTTTTGCCCCGTTTAGTCTACACCGAGACAGAGTGGTATGAAATGAAATCAAGAGAAAACAAAGGGTGAGCTATGGCACGGAGATAAAAGGCGCGAGAGCAAACGAGGAGAAGTAGCACATATGGAAGCCATTAAACATGCTGTGGCTTAAGAACACCATTATTTCCCCTCCATGTATCTGAAGGCTCAGGTTAAGCCTTCTGATTTTACCGCACTTACAAGGATGGAGGTAAAGAATTTGGCGCAACAAATAGGAGAAGGGGTTTTTTTTTTCCAGAGTTGAAACGGTCCACATGAAAATATTAATGACGCTGTGCAGTTCAGAAATTCTCCTCCACCCTCTTTATTTATTTTTTACATATTCCCCCCCCCATTCCAGAGGGCCCCACTTCCTGCCTCAAGTTTTTTCTTGAGGAGAACGAAGAGCAAGCAAGAGAAAGGCAGGGAGATTAAATGACAGCCTGGCATTAAGGCTAAACATCTGGTAGTACTTAACGGCAGGAGGAACGTGAGAGAGGAGGAGAAAGAGTGCAGGCAGAGGACGAGTGCTGAGGTTGGACAGAAGGACACCAGAGAAGCTGTTAGAAACTCCTCGAAGCTCGGGACCTTCACAGAGATCTTCACAGGGATTCGAGCTTTCGGGATTCACTCGCTGTACTCGGATCTGCAAAAATACGTCCGATTCTTAGGAGGACCCCGGAACATCCGATCCATATATGGAACCTAGGGTCCCTCCCTCTCTTCTGGTCTCTTCTCCTCTTCCCTCACTGCCTCTTGGACGTTCTTTTTTTTTTTCCCTCGCTAATATCTCTTCCACGAAAGCACGCCCCGAATTCCCGGCGGTCGTCTGAACGAATGTGCCACGTCAAGGCTGGATACAGCTCATGCAACATGGGACGCTGTTAGGACCGGGACAAAAAAAATAACTATTCTGTTGCTGCAGAATAAACCGACCAAATTATTCATTTCAGAGGCCAGAACACAGCTGAAAAAAAAAAAAATGACGGACTACTTACAGGATTTTTCAAGCTCCCTAGCAAGAGGAGGAGGAGGAGGAGGGAGGACGAAGGAGTCGTATCTCTCCCAACAGAAAGGGCAGCGTTTTATTGCTCTCCTCCGTCTGCCCAGTGTTCAGACTACCTGTTCATGGATATGTGAGTGTACAGTAGTCTGCACATTGGTTAGACTGGGTGAGGAGGCACATCACTAATCGCTAAGCTCCTGCGTCCGTTCGGGTTCGTCACTGTTTCTGAATTGTACGTCAATGTTCTCTTTCTGTTACCGGCCAAAAATCTGGCTTTTTTTTATTTCAATACATCGTACTATATTGCACTTAAGCAGAAACTAACATGCTAACAATTCCTTAAATGATGAATGGGTTTAAATATGATTTGAAAAAAGCACGCAAGCTTCTCGGGCTGGAAATCCCGGATAACATGTACTGGTTTGCGAGTCTTTCGTTGATCGTAGGTTCAAAAAAAAAAAAGAAAAAGAAAGTCTCGGAATGCTGCGGTTTCACAAATGTCAGCGGGCTTTGCCGATCCTGGAGCCAACTCAAACACGGGGAAAAAAATGTTTATTGCTACCAAAAGCGCAAGCAATAGAGTAAGGAATCTTTTTTTTTTTTCGATGCAAAGCGACTTCAGAAAAGTTCCTTGTTATTGTTGCGTCTTAGCTATTTACTGCAGCGTAGAAATAAACACGGTTCCATTTATATACATGTTTAAACGTGAAGATGAGTGCGACACGGAAGACTAGGACTTTCCGAATCCGTTCCGATATGATTCCAAAGATTCTTCTTAGGATCTGTGTAATGATTCCCACAAGTCATGGACAGCACATCAGCTCAGACCCAGTTGCTGTGTTATTAGCAGTCAGGGGAATCTCCTGCTGCTGTCTGGCCTATAGAAAGTGTGGAAAGGTGTGTGTGTGTGTGTGTGTGTGTGTGTTGTGGTGTGGTTTCGATGCTGGATTGTTGTCATTTTCTTCTTTCTTTACCCTTATGGCTGAGAATTTTTCAGTGCTTAAATGAAAAGGACTCAAACAGACTGATGTAGAAGGTTTGGCTGAGGAATCCTAAAAGAAGGAACACTTTAAATACTGACATTTCTCTGAGTAATGAAAGCTAGTGAGCTCAGGCTGACAGACTTCCAGCTTCAGAGCAAAGATTTCTGGGGTTCTATGGGGTTTCTAAAACATGTCAGCCTCTCATCCACCCAGAGACAGGTTTTAGACGGTTGGGTTCATGTTATCTACGTGTGTGTGTGTGTGTGTGCTGAGTGTTAAGTGTGAGGAGGAGTGTGTGCTGAGTGTTAAGTGTGAGGAGGAGTGCGTGCTGAGTGTTAAGTGTGAGGAGGAGTGTAAGAGAGACACTTTTACTGCTCTGAAGGGAAGAAGCAAGGAAATGCAGAGGGCTGTGTAGGATTTGCTTGAAGAGAGCTGATTGGCTGCTTGTGTTTTCACACACACACACAGACACACACACACAAAAATGTCACTTTTCCAGCCAAGAATGTGCTTAAGAGTTTGGCAGAGAGTGCTTTAAAAAAACAAAAACAAAAAAAAAATCAAAATGTGTGTCTGAATGACTGTCAGTATCTGTGTGTGTGTCAGTATTAGTGTGTGTTTGTGTATTATTGTTTATTGTGTGTGTGTGTGTGAATG
>NC_080716.1:28272400-28292400 GCF_019097595.1 Hemibagrus wyckioides | reverse complement strand
AAAAACACTGGTGAAGATGACAAGAATCCCATGAGAGACTTCTTTTGTATTGTTTTCTTCAATAAAGTGTTTGCAAAAAAAAAGAATTTGTCCATTTCAACTGTAACACAAGTGTCCGGTTTTATCTAAAAAAAACACACACAGTGTCTCACATTTCATTAATTTCTCCCTCAGGGTTCACACACACACACACACACACACACACACACAGTGATTTTTCAGTCTTCAGTCTCTGTACTAGCACTGGTTGCCACGGTAACCTTCATCAGTGGGTGGAGCAACTAGTCCGTTTTCTTGCAGCTAAAATGCCCTTATGGGAGAAGTGAAGTTTGTGTATAAAATTCAGCAGTGTATATCTGCATCACATCGTCCACGTCTCCCTGTCCATCACAGACCCTCACAGTCCAGCTGCAGGGGTTTAACCTGCACGTGAATCAGGTCAATATCTCTCTACATACACTGCAGCCCAATTTTACATTTTTAGAAGGAGTCTCCAGTGTCAGCGCTTCGTAAAGCTCTTTTCCAAGTAACAAAACAAGCTGGAAGATTTTGTCTCAGTCTAAAAAAAAAACTGGCTGGTGAGGAAACAATGAAGGAAAAATAAATGTCAAAGATGATTTACATCATGAAATGGAACTCTAAACGGATAAAAAGTACCATGAATAACGAGAGATAAATCAAACATGTGCAGTACTATGAAAATGGATTTCAGGGCAGCAGCAGAAACCCCATAACTCCTCCCACCACCTCGTTGTTGATTATTTTCCTGTGAAATAATATCATGTTTATGACGTTATGTTAAAATTCCACAACTGGAGGTCAAACTGGAAACATCTGTCTTTGGAGTTCTAAAGAAAGTAGCAACAGTGTGCTCCTGAATCTCTGTGAAACTGGAGAAAATGCTAAGTTTTTTATATATACATATATATTTTTTAGCATTTTCAGATTTTTCTGGAAAGATTTTAAGCTTTGTGGACTTGTATATTTAAGTATACTTAAGAAAAGCTGTGTTTTGTAATAGCATGTGTGTGTGTGTGTGTTATGGATAGGATCTGGTGAGTTTCTTTAATTCTAAACATTTTTCTGACCCTGAAATTAGCTCCGCCCCCAGACAGAATGTCTGTGAAGTGAAGCATGGTGTTGGAGATTAGTGTTTTCATTACAATCGCATTTCACCTCACCGCCACTAGAGGGCGATGCAAATCACCAACCCCGCGTTACTTCAGGACCGAAGACTAAAGATGTCTCTCACCTCATCATCCTTGAACCAGGACAAGCTCTCGGCCGTCAGCACGAACCAGTAGTCCTTAGCTCCTCCTTTCATGATGCTGATGTTGTTGATGGTCAACCATCCTTTGCGAATGACCTAATGAAGGGTGAAAGGGGCAAAAGTCAAAATACAGAAAAAACAAGAGGGTTGTGTGTGAATAGAGTGGTTTAATAAAAGTGTGGTAACATCTAAAGGGACAACAGAGATGTCTAAGTGGCAAAGTATAATAATAATAATAACAATAACAATAATAATAATAATAATATTAATAATAATAATAATATTAATATTAATAGTGCATATGATCTCCACAGAACCACAACAAACTGAACACTGGCTCAAGGTCAGAATCGCAGAAAGTGTGTGTGTGTGTGTACAGTGACTTGTACTTGTTTAATGAATCTTGTTTAATGAAACTGATTTCTATCAGTTTAGACAGAAAACTGTGTACATGGTTGCCAGGTTCCAGTATAATACCCACAGAAAATCAGCATATGTGAACCTCGTCTGTCCGCTTTCCCATGAACAGACCAAGAAAAAAGGATAAATCCATTTACTATCTCAACTTTTAGTTGAGTTTTAGAGTGGATGGTTAAGAAATTTAAACCTGGCAACCCATCCTCCCATAAAAGCCATTCTTTAAAACTATACATATAAGTGAAATCCTTGTGTTTGCACAACTTGTGTAATCTTGTGGGATTGTAAAGCTTTAAAACAACAACAAAATAAAAAGTTTTCATTTAGGACGCATTAATCTACAAGTCTTCAGTCTGAATAAATGATTCATTTCCACTCCTAATATGTGAATGTTAGCCATAAAATCTCTCCCTCTATCCATTTCACTCAGTCCTTATTGAGTTCTAGGACTAGGGTTTGGAAACCAGCAGGCCCTGAGAAATGCGTTCTTTCTTACCTGGATGTCCTGTCAGAGCAGGAAACATGGCGGATCTCCGTAAACATGGACATGCATGAGGACGGCTCGCTCACAGCACAGAGAGGGGGGAGTAGGGGTGGAAAACAAGATGCTGGCCATGATAACATAAAACAGTTCATGAAAACATAACTGAAGTTTAGGAGTGGGAGAGAAACAGAAAATCATCGCACAATCCATAAGGTCAGTCGCCACAGCCAACACTAACGCTCAGTGCTTTAACGTGTGATGATTGTTGACCTTCATGATGTGTACAAAGTTCATTTATTACACTTTCTTCCTAAACCTAATAATATACTAATAATAATAATCCCAGTATTGACTCTAATGCTTCTATCACCCACTCCTAACTCAACTCAAAAGCAGTCATGCAGCAAGGAGGAAATAAATGAACATAAAATTCAATCGCACATGAAAGCAGAATAATAGAGTAAGAGAGGAACACACTGTGTGTATGATGGAGAGACTGAGATGAGGTGTGAGAAGAAGAAGAAGAAGAAGAAGCTAGCAGGAAGACAGAAGTGAGAATGATTTCAGCCTTTTATTGTGTCTAATGCGAGAAACGAACCTGGTTCTTGAATTACCTTAGACACACACACACTAACCTGAGTACTAACCTGGTTTCCAGCAGAGCTTGTCTTGTTTGCTTGGCTGCTCCGCTGTTGTGCACTTTTGTGAATAAAAAGAAATGAAAGGAAGAAAGAATTTTATTTTACATGAAAATTCAGACACAAATTCCAGGATGTGAAAAGTGTGTCACAAATTTTGGAGCTGAAAAGGAATGACTGTTTAGATCTGATCTGCTGGATGGATTCTAAAGGCCTGATTTTGAAGGATTTTACCTCAGAGAAAATCGGGGGAAAAAATCCTCATTTGTGTCTTAACAAAACACAGAAACTAGCCTGAACATTTCAGCATCAACAGACACGGTCTGTCATTTTCTCAACGTTTTAAATAAATATATTTCACAAGTATTTCTGTTGTACAGACTTGGGATTCACTCTGGACTTCCCTCCTCTCTCTCTCAATTACATCATCTGACTCTTCCTCTATTTCATGACAAGGACACACATTTATCCATCCATCCATTTTCTACACCCACTTTATTCCTAATTAGGTCACGGGGATCTGCTGGAGCCTATCCCAGCACACACTGGGTGAAAGGACAGGGGTACACCCTGGACAGGTCACCAGTCCATCTCAGGGCCTCATATATAGACAGACAACCACACACACACATAGAATTACCAATCAACCTAATGTACATGTTTTTGGACTGTGGGAGGAAACTGGAGTAAACCCACACAGACACAGGGAGAACATGCAAACTCCACACAGAATGACCCCTGCCTGTTCCAACCCAGGATTCGAACCCAGGACCTTCTTGTGAGTGAGACAACAGTGCTAATCTATCCATCCATCCATCATCTATACCCACTTTATTCCTAATTAGGGTCACAGGGGTCTGCTGGAGCCAATCCCAGCACACATTGGGCGAAAGGCAGGAGGTACACCCTGGACAGGTCACCAGTCCATCACAGGTGGATGGACACATGTTTCCTGACACGTTTCCTGATCAACTCCCAAAAACATCCCCACTGCCCTCTGTGAGCCGTGTAACACAAACCTGCCTGCTTACACAATAATATAGATTTATAGAAGGATATTTCATTATATTGTTGTTGTTGTTGGTGGAATTATTATTATTTTTTTGTTGTTTACTTAAAAACACACACACACAAGACACAAGAAGTGGAAGTTTGGGAATTTTATTAAAGTTTTTCACACACGGAAAAAAACCTGCAGTAATGTTTCTCTCTCCTGTGTCTGCTCTCTCTCTCTCTCTCTCTCTCTCTCTCTCTAGAGACATGCAGGAGGGAACATGTTATTCCTCGCATTTCTCGCCTTCAGAAGCAGCTTCCTCTCTTTATTCCAGATGTCTCTGTAACTCTCCCAGTCCATTTTCTCCTCCTGCCAGCTCCTCTGCGTTTCCTCCCAGAGCTTTTTCTCTTCCTCCCAGCTCTCTCTCTCCTTCTTCCAGCTCTCCCTCTCTTCCTCTAAGCGCTCTTTCTCTTCCTCCCGGCTCTCTCTCTCCATCTTCCAGCTCTCTCTCTCTTCCTCTAAGTGCTCTTTCTCTTCCTCCCAGTTCTCTCTCTCCTTCTTCCAGCTCTCTCTCTCTTCCTCTAAGCACTGTTTCTGTTTCTCCCATCTTTCTGGCGCTTCCTCCCATAATGCTATCTGTTTCTTCCATCTCTCTCTCTCTTCAATCCAGTCTTCTTCATCTTTCTCCAAGAAATGTATCCTCGACTCTGCTATTTCTTCTTGCTCCGTAAAGACTGAGATGGAAGTCTGGAGCTCACAAATGTGTTGCAGAAGCACAGCGTTCCTCTCCTCCACCTCTCGCACCTTCAGGTTGTTTTGCTCCTCCAGCTCCTGCACCTTCAGGTTGTTTTGCTCCTCCACCTCTTGCACCTTCAGGTTGTTTTGCTCCTCCAGCTCCTGCACCTTCAGGTTGTTTTGCTCCTCCAGCTCCTGCACCTTCAGGTTGTTTTGCTCCTCCAGCTCCTGCACCTTCAGGTTGTTTTGCTCCTCCAGCTCCTGCACCTTCAGGTTGTTTTGCTCCTCCAGCTCCTGCACCTTCAGGTTGTTTTGCTCCTCCACCTCTTGCACCTTCACGTTTTTTTGCTCCTCCAGCTCTTGCACCTTCAGGTTGTTTTGCTCCTCCAGCTCTTGCACCTTCAGGTTGTTTTGCTCCTCCAGCTCTTGCACCTTCAGGTTGTTTTGCTCTTCAAACTCTTCAGTCTGCATTTCTGCGTCCATCTTAGCATCAGACAGACTTTCCGTCTCGACTTCTTTATCCTCTGTCCTGCTCTTCTGCAGGTCTTTCTGTCTTTCCTTCTGGAGCTGCTCTCTCTCCTCTTCTATCTGAGCCTGGTTTTGCTCCAGATCCTCTATCTTTGCCAGTAATTGCTCTGTCAGCTCCAGGTGAGTGATTTCTCTCTCCTCCATCTCTTTCTTAAATTCTGTAAATATTTCCTGCATTTGTTCTTGCAGATGATTCAGCTCCATCTTTCTGAGATCATTCTGTGTCTCGTTTTCCTTCTCAAGCTCTCGTATCCTCTTGGCCATCTCCTTCTTCTCCTCTCTGAGTTGTTCCACCATGTGGTCTTTCTCCTGCATCTGCTGAAGCCAGGTCCTGCTCTGCTCTTTCCAGGAAGCCACCATCTCTTGGATTTCTCTCTCTGCCGCAGAGCGTCTCCTCCTCTCGTTCTCCAGCTCGGACTCCTCTCCGTCCTGATGCTTTCTGTCAACAAAAAACATAGCTTCCACACCCCCTAATTTAAGAGTAACGACATTGTTCCTGTCGTCTGCTCTGTCTCTCCTTTTAGTGTCTCTCTCCTCATTTCTGTGATCCTGAGCTTCTTTCAGATTCTTTACTGTGCTCATTAACTCCATCATGAGCATCTGATTAGCTCTATCTCTCTCCATCTGTTCCACCTTAAACTCTGCTAGAGCTCTCTGCATATCTAACTGCAGATTATTTCTCCTCTCTGCCACAATGAGCGCTTCGACTCTTTCTGTGTCCTCCTCAAGCTCTCTCAACTTTTTAGCCATCTCTTCGTTCTCCTCTTGCATTTTCTTCATCATGCTGTCTTTCTGGAACAGCTTCTGACTGCTGCAGGAGGCCACTGGCTCTGGTTGCTCTCTCTCTGGTTTGTTAAAATCAGCCATTTCTTCACTAAACACTAAACACAGTGAAGATCTCTGTCTGCACCTCTGAGGAGGGTTTCGCTGAAATGGGTTTTTTTTTTTTACTAGAACGTCTGTGACGTCATTAAGAAATCTAGGGATCAGCGGGGGGGGGGGTTGCAGATGCGCCCGCGTCATCATGCGTGACGTGACGTCGTTCTTCTCGTGCGGAAGTGGCCGCGGATCTCGTGCATTTTAGCCAACTTCGAGCGCCGTTTCCTCCAATGGACTAGAAGAGCTGCAGCTCCGGGCCTCAGCCACTAGAGGGCCTCAGAGACCTGCGGCTGTTTGTGTTTCTTAATCCATCTCATGAGGCTGAAACACGCGACACGTTAAAGAAAACCCAGCACAGCTTTAAAGCTTTCCAACATCAGCTTGTGTATTTTCTTCAATTCTCTCAGCAGAATCGGGGATTTTCTCCAACTGAACAATAAAATGCCGAATTAATAAACACACAGTGGAATCGCTCCATTCATTTCACCTCAGACGGATATGGTGTTGTTTAATAAATCTTATTCATCATATCCACTGCTTTTTTTTTAGCTCTCTGAATGAAGCAGGACGGATTTCCCGAGTAACTGATTACAAAATAAATAAACACCATTAAATACAGGAGAGCTGTGAAGCTAGTTAGCGTCAGGCTAAATATTATCATGAATGTAAACCACTAGCCACGTTTGCTAACAGGCGAGCTAGCGTCCTATAAATATCTAATACTATAATATAATAACTGTTAGTCTGTATGTGTATGGAACTGGGCCTGATCATCATGATAATATTCCATCCATTCTCCCAGATCTGGACTGAAGTTTAACTTTATTTCAGGGATTTATTCGATAATCCATAAATATTATCCTTTACATTTTGTAAATATGACGATTTACAGTTTAAAAAGTTTGACTGAACCATATCAGGGTATCCTTTATGTTATCATCCATTAAGATGATTTATTTACAACACATTTCTCTATTCAGTAATCTTTACAATATCAAATCATCATTGTTCTAACAGTAGAGATGTTGAAATAATACAATAATAAATCCTCAGAAGCAGGAACAAGGATTAAAAGCAGCACCATTTAGAACAAGTGAGGAAACGATGCCTTTACCACCAACATCACCAAGTCCAGTCCTTATTCTTACTAATTCCCGAAATTCCCTTCAAATACACCTCAAATCTCTTACGGAAATATTATTTCAGACATGCTGTGACCATGTTACTAAAATAATCCCATATAAATCCTACAAACATTCACTTCCACTCGTTCTTCAGACACCAAGGTAGTAACCTTCATCACCGAGGAACCTGACGGAGTTCCTGAGAGAGAGGAAAAATCCTCCAGAGTGTTTTCCATTGCACTCCGAATCCATCAAACTCTCCACTTTACAGGAGAAACATCATTGGAAAAGCCTCCACTGAGGAGAATTCGTAGCACGGTTGTCATTTTGTGGGTCTTCTTACATTAGGAGACATGTTGAGTGAAAATAACAGTTTTTATTTGCAGCACCAGGAATCTTCAGCATCATACATTTAGCACTTATTGATCAGGCAAGAGGAACGTACGGACAGTCTGGGGAGCAGCTGAACGCAGCATATTAACATTATCGTTATAGTGAATACCTACTTGGCAAATCCAATGAAATCCTCATGGTTGGTGTTGATGTACGCGAGCTGGACATCGATGAGTAACAGAATCTGTGGGGGGAAAAATTTAAAGGCTTTAATGCTCTTTTCTATTTTCTGTGTTGTTGTTGTTGTTGTTTTTCTTGTGCTGCTGAGATTCCTGTGAAAGCGGTCATTACCTGCTCTTTGGCCCGGCTCTCGCGCTCGCGAATGTGTGAAGTGACGATTCGCTCGGTCTCCTCCCTCAGCATGGGGAACGTCCCCAACTACAGACACGTAACACACACATGAATACACTATCACACTGCACACACTTTACAGAGTTCAACACCAAGAATTGCTTCACCAGTTCTGTAGAAAATACATGATGAATACTTAGTCTGGACAAGAAATGTGTGTGTGTGATACTGGATGTTCTGTTAGGAGACATTTCATTCATTTAGGGAAGGAGTCTTCAGTGTCAGTGCTTTGTGACGACTCAGTACAAGGACAAGCGGTGTTATAGAGAGGGAAAAATGAAACACAGGTGAGGGAATGACCTCCCATAACACACGGACACCTTGTTTTACACACGTTCCACAACATCAAATGCAGACTTCTAAATATGATGAAAACATGGGAACGTTATAGTGATGGCCATCTTAGACACCCGGGTGCACTTTTTTCTGTAGGCCCCGCCTCCTAAACTTTGAGTAAAGAAAGTTTAAAGTGATAATAAAGTAGCAGATCATCGATAATAGGCTCCTCCCTTTTCTTTCTTTCTTTTAAATTACTCATAAAAATGAGAACAAAGCTTTATTGAGCATATACACAATGATTTTTAATAGAAATCCAACATTAACCCTTGATAGCAGGTCACTCTGTGACTATTTGTACCCTGGGATAACGTTTGTGGTCAGTGGTTTGTTGTCAGGTAGAGAATAAACGAAATGACTTTACCCGTGTCCGGGTTTACATAACGTCACAGAAATAAGAAGGGCTGTACCTTATTAGCGCACTGCCGCACTGTGTTGATGAGCTCCTGAATGACCAGGTCAATACATTTAATGCAGGGTTCCTTCAGCTTCACGACCTGTTTCTTTACTATCGCCTCGAACGCCATGTCTGGAGTGAACAGCCCCGTCCTGAAAACACGAAGATGCTTTTAGCTATCGTTTCCATAGCAACAACTAAGCCACAGGGACGTCTACCTCGGAAGGCGGAAAGTGGGCCGTCTGCTAGAACTGCATTCTGATTGATTGAAATGATGTAAGCGTGATTGACTGTAGGTACGACGAAACATTTTGACTGATGATTGCTGCACTCTGATTGGTTCAGATAAAGATGATACATGTTTTACTGGCTACATAATGTACAAAAAATTCAGTATTTTGTTCATACAGGGATCCAGACTGGTTTATTGAGCATCCACAGGAAGAAACGGTGCGTTCCAGTCAAGTCGGAAAGATGGTGTTTAAGAGGCGAACAGCACGGCAAAGTCGGAATTACGAGCGGGGAACTTGTAAATATGCCAGAATCAATGGATGCAGCGTCTGTAGCTGAGCTGATGCTCTATATATCAGTTCAATTTACATCATACGAAAAATCAGTGTCTGTATAAACAACAGGTATAGAAGTGAGAATTTGATAAAGTATGTTTTGCTGTTACAGTTAACAGGGTTGAGTTGATACCCTCACCTGATGCCGTGGATGTTTTTGATGGCGTAGCTGATCTCTCGGCGCATCTCCTTGTCATCACACTCCATCTGTGGATCACAGACAACATTTCAGACCACTGAACAAACAGATTTCCTGTGTCACATTGTGCCGTTCTTTCCAGCGTCTCTGTAATTCGGCGATATCACAATTCCTTACTGTTCATTCTCACTGATTTATTTCTCAGAGCCTGAGCTCACAGCTGGAGCACTCTCACATGAAGCACTTGCCTTGACCAGTTCAAACGGGAAGCGTTCGTGGAAGATGCGGTTGATCTTGGCTCCTCCCGACAGCTCGACAGTGTCCACCTGATCGCCCGATCCCTCGATCCGCTTCTCGAAGTCCACCGCAAACTGCTGCACCATTCTATAACACACACACACCTTCCAATAAAACACCACAGGTTTGAATGAGGAGTTGAGTTTGTCACGGTTTAGTGTGTGTATAGAGAATACGTGTAAATTTGGAATAAATCTAACTCTCCTTTATATCATTAGTATCATGGGAAAGTTTAGACGCTCTAGCTTGCCTTAACTGCAGTATAATTTCTTATTTCTGGAGTAACTCCTCGATGTCTCGTCCATACAGGTGTCCACTCTTTGACTCGGCTTTTTTATGAGTGTTGAAAGATGATTAATGTTTATTTTAAATTAGAGGATCCTTCGACACTCCCCCTGAAAATACTTTAGTCTTATTAATTCATTATTGTTGAATGCCTTTATTTAGCACCAGCACACCTTCTGCCATTGCTCCATGGTCAGGATCTGATGCTCACATACTCACAGTGTCTGAGCTTTCAGTGATGTGTAGGAGTCAGCATGTTCACTCTGACTGGTCTACAGCTACACTTCCTCAGATACAGCTAACTGTGATGCTCTGTGTCTTCTGACTCCTTTCTATCAAAGGCAGCATGAAGGTTTTCAGCAATTTGTGCTGCTGTAGCTCTGCTGTGGGATCAGACCAGACGGTTTAGCCTTCAGTGAGCCTTGAATGTCCATGACTGGTCACTGGAACAGCCCACAGGACCTGCTGCTTCTAACACATCCACACAATTTTGAGAACTGACTGTTCATTTGCTGCCTAATATACCCCCCGATAGACATAATATACCCCCCGATAGACATAATATACCCCCCGATAGACCTAATATACCCCCCCGATAGACCTAATATACCCCCCCGATAGACCTAATATAGCCCCCCTGATAGATCTACTATACCCCCCGATAGACCTAATATACCCCCCCGATAGACCTACTATACCCCCCCGATAGACCTACTATACCCCCCTGATAGACCTAATATAGCCCCCCTGATAGACCTATTATACCCCCCCCCCCCGACAAACCTAATATACCCCCCCTGACAGACCTAATATACCCCCCCCTAATATGGTGTGTTGTGGTGTGTTGTGTTGGGTAAAATAAACTGACTGCAGCAGGGCTTTAGTCTTGCGTGACGGATCATCAGGTCTGAAGTGACGATATTCCTCTGCCTCTTTGTCCAGAGCGAGAAGCTGAGATTGAAGTTTACTCCGAAAAGCAGGAAGAGTGTCTCGAATGTGATTGGTCAGTTGCTGTGGAGATCAAAATCCAGAAAGTGTGACACAACAAAGAATTACACTAAATGTTTAAGTTAGACACGACACACTACACAGAGAACTGATTGGTCAGAAGGTGATGTTTAAGTTAGCATGACACTACACACTACACAGAGAACTGATTGGTCAGAAGATGATGTTTATGTTAGCATGACACTACACACTACACAGAGAACTGATTGGTCAGAAGGTGATGTTTAAGTTAGCATGACACGACACACTACACAGAGAACTGATTGGTCAGAAGATGATGTTTATGTTAGCATGACACTACACACTACACAGAGAACTGATTGGTCAGAAGATGATGTTTATGTTAGCATGACACTACACACTACACAGAGAACTGATTGGTCAGAAGGTGATGTTTAAGTTAGCATGACACTACACACTACACAGAGAACTGATTGGTCAGAAGATGATGTTTATGTTAGCATGACACTACACACTACACAGAGAACTCATTGGTCAGAAGATGATGTTTATGTTAGCATGACACGACACACTACACAGAGAACTCATTGGTCAGAAGGTGATGTTTAAGTTAGCATGACACGACACACTACACAGAGAACTGATTGGTCAGAAGATGATGTTTATGTTAGCATGACACGACACACTACACAGAGAACTGATTGGTCAGAAGCTGACCGGTTTATCTGACAGTAGTGCAGCTGCTAATAACAGCTAATTTGTCAGCGCTAACTTGTTTTCCGACAGGAAAGTATTCAGGACAGAGGTTTGTGGTTTCTCTGGGCTTTCATAAGCATGCAGTGAGGGAGTTTTAGATGCTACCTGGTTCAGGGTTTTCTGCAGGTGAGGTGTACCCATGCTGTCAGCCAGGTGTCTGTATGATGGATGAGACAGGAAGAACTTCCTCTCTGCAGCCAGAGCCGCTTTAATGTCCTTCTTTCCTTCAATGTCCTTCTGACTGCGGTTCACCACCCCGATATAACCTGAGACAGGGGCAAAGAGGACGACAGTGTGAGAGATCTGTGTGTGTGTGTGTGTGTGTGTGTGAGAGAGAGAGAAAATTTGAATAGATCTAGGGGTGAATCCATCCATCTATTAATCCATCCATCCATCTGACTATCCATCCATCCATCTATTCATCCATTCGACTATCCATCCATCCATACATTCCTCCATCCATTCATCCATCCAAGCATAGGGAGAACATCTCCAACACACACACACACACACACAGGGCAGAGGCAGGAATCAAACCCCCAACCCTGGAGTCATCAAGCAAGCATACTAACCACTGATGTTGTTGAGACTTAAACGCATCCTTTGTGATAAAAAACCTCATTATCAAGGATGAGTAAACAGTATCATGTGTCTTCAGCTGATGAAGCTTGTTTATTAATATGCACATGTAAAATATCACCCAGTTTGCTGTTCAGACTGCAGTAAATCACACAGCAGGTGCTGAATGCATTCATTTGCATGGACTCGGCGGTGTGTGTTTGCTGGAACTGAATCATCAGGAGCTTCTCTGTAACATCTTATTTATCTTCACCAGCACAAGTCCAAGTGATTAGAAAGTTGTAATGTGTTCATTGGCATGGACTCAGAAAGAACATCTATACATTTTGACCAACAGGGCTCACACCATGACCAAAAAAATGTAAAAAAGCAATTCATTTTGGTGCCAATTTAATTGACACAATTTACTTACTTACTCACAATTTACTTTTTTTCCAAGCAGGAATGAAATGTTTTGGGTTTAAAGGCGCAGACATGCGATAGAGCTGTGATATATTTGTGTAAAATAGTCGTGATAACTGCATTCATCGAGAATGATTCAAAATATTCAAAATTTCACTTCAGAATTGTTCCTCAGAGTCATCCCTAAAGAAGAAAGACGAGTAATCGTGGTCTCACCCCTCCGCAGAGGAAGCAGCTTGTTCTCCAAAACTTCTCGAGCATCAGTGCCTTCATCCATCAGGTCCAGTTTAGTGATCACGCCGATGGTCCTCAGACCTGCAGCAGGAAACTTTACAGGTTAGGAACAGTGTCACTGTGTCTTACAGATACAACAGGGTGATGTGGGTTTAAGTCAAACACTAGAGTGATCATGATTATCACAGATACGCTAAAAGGAAATAAGCTCTGGGCTGTTTACGTGAAAGATACATGTGATCTGAGTCGAAATAGATAGATAGATAGATAGATAGATAGATAGATAGATAGATAGATAGATAGATAGACAGACAGACAAACTGATAGATAGATAGATAGATAGATAGATAGATAGATAGATAGATAGATAGATAGATAGATAGATAGATAGATAGATAGATAGATAGATAGACAAACTGATAGATAGAAAGATAGATAGATAGATAGATAGATAGATAGATAGATAGATAGATAGATAGATAGATAGATAGATAGATAGATAGACAAACTGATAGATAGAAAGATAGAAAGACAGACAGACAGACAGACAGACAGACAGACAGACAGATAGATAGATAGATAGATAGATAGATAGATAGATAGATAGACAAAATGGATGGATGGAAGGATAAATAGACAGACAGACAGACAGACAGACAGACAGACAGATAGACAGATAGATAGATAGATAGATAGATAGATAGATAGATAGATAGATAGACAAAATGGACGGACGGATGGACGGAAGGATAAATAGACAGACAGACAGATAGACAGACAGACAGACAGACAGACAGACAGACAGATAGATAGATAGATAGATAGATAGATAGATAGATAGATAGATAGATAGATAGATAGATAGATAGATAAAATGGACGGACGGATGGACGGAAGGATAAATAGACAGACAGACAGACAGACAGACAGATAGACAGACAGACAGACAGACAGATAGATAGATAGATAGATAGATAGATAGATAGATAGATAGATAGATAGATAGATAGATAGATAGATAGATAGACAAAATGGACGGACGGATGGACGGAAGGATAAATAGACAGACAGACAGACAGACAGACAGATAGATTTTGATAGAGCGTGTGTCAGGTGAACTCTCTGCTCCATCAGACTCAGAGACAGTGTGAAACTTTGAGAAAAGTGCCTGTACTCAGTGTGACATCATCATTGTGCTCCTCAGACTGTCAGTCACTGCTGTTAGACTCAACACAGAAGCTGAATCTCACCATCATGCATCAGATTCAACTCAGACACGTCTTATATTTCACAGCACTTTAGAGTTCTGTCTGAGGTCTAAATATAGACTTTGCTTTTCCCATTCTCAACAAATCTCAAGTCAGAATATTGAGTAAAGTGCAAAAGAAAGACATCATTCTGATTCCAGCTTCTTCACACGTTGTCAATGTGTCACAGGTTTTCAGTAGAACGGTCTAACATGAGCCGGACCTTCACAACACGCAGAACCGACACACTGTAGGGTCTCGCTGCACCACAGATCGAACTCATAAATAAGACATGTCTCCGGTCTCACCCTGAGGATCCACGTCTTTAGCCAGTTTGAGGGCGTCGGAGTTGGCCAGGTCGGTGTTGGCAGGAGTGACGGCGAGGATGAGGCAGCTCTCTCGGCTGATGAACTGCATGATCATGTCGCGGATCTGCTGCTCGATGTCTGCTGGCTGGTCTCCCACGGGCACCTTGGTGATCCCCGGCAGATCGATCAGTGTCAGGTTCAACACTGCGCAGAGGAAAGATGATCCTCAATTCAATTTATTCCACAATTACACCACTTATATTACCAGCTTTCTGAATCTGGGGTCCAGACACCTGCTGAGTTAAACAGACCTGAACCTGAGGTTGTTCGAGGACCAAAAAAAAGAGAAAGAAATGAAAAAAATTTCTAGTAGTAGTTAACTAGCAGGTTACAGTTTAGCATTGTTTAGCATGGTATTTAGCATTAGCATAAATACCACACTGGTACCACATTCATTTGTAGACTGTTAGCATATACAAGTGAAATATTCAAGCTTTGTTTATTTATTTATTTAAAAATCTAGATCTACTCTATTTGTGAAAAGTATTTTGATATGATATGTTATATGATATGATATGATATGATATGATATGATATGATATGATATATTTCGGCCACATTTCCCACCACACACAGTACACCGCCTCCACTGAGGCACATGATATTAAATAACCTTTAAGAAACTGCCTTCCGCTTCCTAAAATAGATCCTGTTATTTTGTGTTTTGTTCATGGGGAAATGGGAGGAAGCGTACTGACTGCGTTTATATAGTAGCCAGTGCTACGAATGCCAAGAGCTGTCCTCTTCAAACTGGCACACCACTTTCCCAGTAACGCCCAGTGAGGGTTCTTTCCTTCCAGCATTCAGCTTTTTATACCTCAGTAAAACCAAACATAGTTCAAATAGGCAGTGAAGCAACCTGAATAACTATACAACACATAAACTAGTTTACTAACAGCTAACGGACTCCATCAGTGGAAAGAAATGAACGATGTTCAGGCTGTGAGTCTGATAGAAAATGAGTCTGTCGGCTTTCAGTGTGTTTTAGACGCGTGTTTTTCCCTCTGTTGCAGAACCTCACACAGAATTTTACTGCTTTTTAGATGAACAAGCACTTGGAGAACATCTCAGAGAGCAGAAATGGGTTTGAAATCAACATTTACTTTGAAGATACAAACATTTGTGTGGGAAAAAAATAACCGTTTTTATTTTCGTGGAACATTTCTATGAATATATCGCTTCTAGTAGGCTAGGGGAAAACAGAAATACTTATGAAGCTCTACAAATTCTTAAAGTCCTGAGTGTCTACTTTCATATGAGCTTCAGATTAACTATTAACATGATGAAGAGATTTAATGCTGAAACAGGAGGTAATTTCATTTGTGGCTTCTGGGGAAAAGAGTTAAACAAACTAATAATCAGCGATGAGATAAGGCTTTCAGGTTGTAAAGAATGGAACGTACCATGTGGAGAAAACACCCTCAGGTTGATAGGAACTGGCGAGATTCCCTTATTGGCTCCAGTGACGCGGTCCGTCTCCGCCTCGATCTCCTGACGCACTTCATCGAAATCCGTGAACTTCTTTCCTTTGCAGTGAAGAAACTCAGCCCACTCTGTGAAAAAAAAAAAACAACAAGATGCATTAAACGGATATTTGAAGTTGTGGAACGATCCACAGATTCACGGTAGAAATCTTCAGAAATCCCCAATTCAGTGTATCTTCATCAGTGTCGCTTGACGTAAACTTTCAGAGTTTTATGGCTTCCTTTATTCACCAGTCCGAGCCAACTTAGCTTGAGAGTTAAATGTTCATTATACAGCATATGTATACTAGACCACGTAAACAGTATTTAATAAAACAGGGCAGACGATGTGAGCTGGAATTTGCCTAAGGTAGATTTTACTTACTTCAGTCACGTCCAGTTCTGTACTTTCTGGACCTTTTTCTTGCATAACATTGATATTGTTGACTGTAAAAACAGTATTATCTAGCCTAAATATTCTGAAAATTCATGTATCAGGTTGTAAATTCATTCAGAAATCTAATGTGAGGCCAATGTTAAATAAATATAACAGTATAAATTATTTGCTTTTTCTTTGCATTTCTTTCAGATTAATCAGAGACACTTCAGTCATTTTATTGTTGCAGCCAAAAGTTTTATTTATTCATTTATTGATTTTTTTATTTATGTATTTATTCATTCATTCATTTATATTATAAAAAAAAAATTAAGCTTTTTTCTAATTATTATTTTGGGTGAAAAACTACTTAAATTTGTGAAATCATAAAGCACAGGATTCTTCTTTTAAACTCCTAGAACTGAGACACATACAGTATGTAATGACTTTCACCAGATCCTGGAGGGATTGTTTTATGTTACAACTTATTCCATTTGCTAGCAAAGTCGAAGCAAACTGCTTCTTCAGTCTGCATTTTCAATCCCAGATTTTTCATATGTACAGGCAAGTGCTTGGGTTTAAGGACGGTGATGCAGCCTGTAATGAATACATCATTCAGGAAAAGCCTCTATTCAAACATTACAGCTGAATGTACTCTATATGACACAATGCAGCACAACAGAAGTAGGAAATAGCTTGGACATTGGCAGGGTTTGGGTTAAAATATATAAATAATATATAATGTGTTAATATGAAAACTGTGGAATGGATAAAAATGGGCTTTTATGAGTTATATCTGGTCTTATTATTCATCAAGTGTCTACTCATCTGAAACACTTTCTAGGTCATGACAGGAACTCGACAAGGGAGCGTTAAAATTAGTACAGTCGTGTCATAATAAAGGTAACGTGGACTGTACAAATGTAAAATAACCACACACACACACACACACACACACACACACTCTCTCTCTGTTTCGGCTTCAATACCGAAGACTTTTCCACAACATTTCCCTCGATGGCCGTCAGTGAAGGTCATCTTAGAATGCCTTTCATCTAGTGGCCTGCAGCCACATACCTACTGCCATGTATTTCTAATATTACATTCCTCTTGGAGTCGAGACTGAATGAATCAAACAACTTAAGCTGGCAGGCAAAAAAAAAGGCAATGTTACTAACACTAGAATACAACTGATAAGCGATGCTTAAGCAATATCTAAAAAGCATTAAAGTATAGCATAATATTCAGTACAACAGCCATATTGATATTCAGTACAACAGCCATGCTGATATTCAGTACAAAACCTGTGCTGATGTTCAGGACAACAGCCATGCTGATATTCAGTACAAATCCTGTGCGGATATTCAGTACAACAGCCATGTTAATATTCAGTGCAACAGCCATGCTGATATTCAGTACAAAACCTGTGCTGATATTCAGGACAAAAACTTTCTGATATTTAGTACAAGAGCCATGTTGATATTCAGCACAACAGCTGTGCCGATAATCAGTACAACAGTCATGTTGATATTCAGTACAAGAGCCACGTTAAAATTCAGTACAACAGCCATGTTGATATTCAGTACAGCAGCCGTGATGATATTCAGTGCAATAGCCGTGATGATATTCAGTACAATAGAAGTGCTGATATTCAGTACAACAGGCTTGCTGAAATTCAGTATTCAGTAATGATGCCAGAATAGGAATTTTAAGCAGATCGATCCACAGTGAAACATGTGATCAGTGTAGTTGTACTAAATCTAAACAATATTGGAACACCATTCAGCCAATCACGTTATTGAAGCTTGCCACATGTCAACATACATATTACCAAAGACATCTACAGTGCCCTCCAAAAGTATTGGAACAGCAAGGCCAGTTCATTGTATTTGCTAAACGATATAAAGACATTTGGGTTTAAGACACAAAAGATATATGAAATATTTTAGCTCAAAATGATTGCAAATGATTTTAAAAAGCTTTATTTCCTTACATTTACATCTGGATGTGTTAACTTAGAATGCGACACTTTTTTTTGTTTGAACCAACCCATTTTGCAAGTGGTCATAAATATTGGAACACGTGACTGACAGGTGTTTCTTTGGTGTCCTGAAACAATACTGCCGAAACGAAACCTCGATTCCTGCTCAAACTGATCAATTATAAACACGATCGGCTCCCAGAGCCGCTGAATATCCGTCTTGATGGACGAGCGCTATGAGCAGAAGCTTAGAACAAAAACAGGTGCACTCTGACCAATGAGAGGACAGTTTTACTCACGTGTGACTCGTAAAAACAGCACATTTTTGGTACACTTTGAAATTTCGCTGTGTGAAAGCGAACTGAGCCAAAGAGAAAATGCAGCAGTGTAAGTCCTCAGTTTCTGAAGAAAGTGCTGATGATAAGTCCGGTATGAGCAAATATACTACCTAAAGTTACTAAAATATCAGAGAAATCTGAACAGTAAGCTAAATGTTGCGTGTTTTATAGAAATGTGTGTGTGTTTATGTAGGTCAGGCTGCTCACCTGTGTTAGAGTTGATAAGCTGCAGCACCAGAGGTCTACGGGTGACGATGCCAGAGCCTCGGGGAAGAAAATCCCTTTAAAAAAGACAATATTTCAAATAAATACACTGAGAGTGGGCAAACAGCGATAAATGATTGGCCGGAGTTCATTCTAAATGAACTCATACGCTACAGGTATCTTTTATCTGACCCTGCGTACTGATCACAAAGCAATTAGCTTTAGATGAAAAAGGAGCTTGAAAGGCATTAGGTGGCCTGCTAGAGATAGCCGAGAGAGAGCCATCGCTGTGAAGGAGCTTCCTGAGGGACAGATACTATTTTAATATCAGAGACAAACAAAGCAGCTCTTTCAGCTTCGGCATAGCGTTTAGATTCATCTTTATATCAGAGCGCTGTTATATTCCCAATTCTGATCAGAAGTTGACTTACAACTAACAGTTTTTTGGGGATGTTTTCTGCCATCTGGAAATCTTCAGGGCAAAGGGGGTGACGATTACAGTCTTTTTCCATACAATGACATTTTATTTTTGCTTGAAATGAGGGCGAAAAAACATATATGACTATTGGCAGCTGTAAAAACGCAAAAGAAAACAGGAAAATACTTGTTTTGAGGCTAAACCAACGTTAAATGTCATCCGTGAAGTTCTATAAAACGCCCCCAAGTGTTTTCCTTCTTACATAATATACTATTAAGAAAAAGAAATAAAGCTCGTCTCACACACACACCCACCCACCCACACACACACAGGCTTTTGTATGATTTGAGAGCGTGTGATTGGACTATTCAGTGTGTGTGTGTGTGACTGGACTATTCAGTGTGTGTGTGTGTGTGTGTGTGTGTGGTGATGAGTAGGTGATCTATGTCATTTCCATCAGCAGTGAAACATGAAGTGAGATTTTATCACAGCAGAAGCTGCAGGGTTTCTGTGATTACTGTGATGACCTTGTCCACTTGTTTTTATACAGCCACATTCACACACACATCGAGACCAGAGTTCATTCGTTTTCAGTGAGATCGGTGACTTTCGGTGACGTGATTGACAGTGAACTCTGGAGACTAGATGTGGGCGTGTCCAAATCAGTGACATCATGAAGTTTTTTTTCCTAATACGGAGCGACCTGGTACAACAGGGGTTAAGACAGTAGCGTATGATGTGATGCAGATATACACTAAATCTCCCTCAAAACCTTTTAGCCACAAGAAATCTGACTTGTTATCAACACTAGTAGCTCCACCCATTGATAAAC